>NC_064649.1:93510091-93811591 GCF_023864345.2 Schistocerca serialis cubense
CCTAAAGTAAAAAATTTAGAAACTTGTTGAACTGTAATTACATCAAATAAAAATATCTTTTGCCATTTGAACATGTTTTATTAAATCTTCTCTGTCTGAACATATAAAACTGAAGTCCCTTCCTCGCTTCTTCCTGTAGGTCTGGGCTTTGTCTGAGGTCTAGGAATTCCTTTCCAGTATCAGTATCGATAACATGCAAAAATCGTTGAGGTTCTCGATTGCGAGGATGGTTGAACTTTGTGTAGGTAAATTTATACGAAACGCTCAATGCAAGAGTCCTACTTGCACTTTGCCAATTTTTTTATTTTCGTCATACATCTCCGAAGTCACGTATGACAAATGCCAGGCTGGTTCCGTTGAAATGAACGCAGCCAGTTTCCTGCACAATCCCAACTCACACAAGTAGCTGGGTGTAGCAATTGTTACGGCGTCTCATCGCAGTAAGTGAAAACGTTCGTGCACTGGTGACGTCACACCGTGGAACTCCACGCAGATATTCCACTACTTGGAAATCGTTAAAGGAAGAATCTGCCTCTCGTGGAGAACATGGCCAATGAGATGTAGCACCGGCTTTACGTCACAAGCAGAGCTTAAGAGACGCCCTATTGCATTAAGAAATATGGAGTGGAACACTGTGTTTGGCGGTTTTTATATTGTAAGATGCATAGTATCAATATAAGCTGTTTCAAACCAGCAGTACACTGAGGACTTCTCGAAAACGCACCGTTTTTTGTACAGTTTGTTGTAATAGAATGACAGGAAACTACATATTGGTAGGTAAAAGTTTATCGTATTTCATGCTTTTCGTATTTTAACTCCTGTAGTATGAGAGAAAGGTTCAGGAGTGGAATTAAAATACGAGGTGAAAGGATATCAATGATACGATTCGCTGATGACATTGTTATCCTGAGTGAAAGTGAAGAAGAATTAAATGATCTGCTGAACGGAATGAACAGTCTAATGAGTACACAGTTTGGTTTGAGAGTAAATCGGAGAAAGACGAAGGTAATGAGAACAGCGAGAAACTTAACATCAGGATTGACGGTAACGAAGTCAATGAAGTTAAGGAATTCTGCTACCTAGGTAGTAAAATAACCAATGACAGACGGAGCAAGGAGGACATCAAAAGCAGACTCGCTATGGCAAAAAAGGCATTTCTGGCCAAAAGAAGTCTATTAATATCATATACCGGCCTTAATTTGAGGAAGAAATTTCTGAGGATGTACGTCTGGAGTACAGCATTGTATGGTAGTGAAACATGGACTGTGGGAAAACCGGAACAGAAGAGAATTGAAGCATTTGAGATGCTGTGCTATAGACGAATGTTGAAAATTAGGTGGACTGATAAGGTAAGGAATGAGGAGGTTCTACGCAGAATCTGAGAGGAAAGAAATATGTGGAAAACACTGATAAGGAGAAGGGACAGGATGATAGGACATCTGCTAAGACATGAGGGAATGACTTCCATGGTACTAGAGGGAGCTGTAGAGGGCGAAAACTGTAGAGGAAGACAGAGATTGGAATACGTCAAGCAAATAATTGAGGACGTAGGTTGCAAGTGCTACTCTGAGATGAAGAGGTTAGCACAGGAAAGGAATTCGTGGCGGGCCGCATCAAACCAGTCAGTAGACTGATGACCAAAAAAAAAAAAGTATGAGAGCATATCGTTTCAATGCTACAGCGCAATCATGATTTATGAAAAGCCACTCGTTTTTGGTACATATTGTCATTATTAAAAAATAAAGACATCTGTGGTTACAACCTATAAACATTTGTATATATACCACGTAACGTAGATACTGCAATCGTGTTCGAACTGTGGCTTGATCAGTAGTTTCGTAACCTAAGAATCGAAAGGTATCAGACTGCGTCTGGCTACCTGCAATTTTTTTCACTTTATGTTTTCCAGATGATTTTGGAGCTTTATTATTTAGATAGAAGTATGATCTGCAGTACCCGATGTTAACTATTATAAATAACATGTCTGCTGCAGTTTTTGTTGCATAGGGCAGTAACTGGAATGTTTCTCCTATTGGCCGGAAATCTTAACAAACTAATTCGAAATAATAAATTTGCTGAATGCGATTATGTTAGACATCAGCCGTTTTAGCTATGGAGGTATTACAGACTAGTGGCATGTGAAAATTTGTGCTGCACCGGTGCTCGAACCCAGATTTCCCACTTCCCGCAAGCGGTCACGTTAACCGTTTCGGCTATCCGGAATATAACCCGACTGTTAGCGGTTTGTCAATTAACCGAGTTTCGGTTTTTTTTATTTCTTGTAATAAACACTGACATCTAACTAAGATGGGAAATTTTTACACTCTCAGTTTCCAGATTCGTACTATCAAGATATTAAATCAAATACGTAAATAAAAGAAAGCTCATTCCGACCGCTGTTCGCTGCTTTTCTCGAAAAGCGGCAAGTTGCTAAATACTACAAAATATCACCGGAATTCTACTACTGAACCTAATTTTTTGAAACTGCTCGCAAACCATGTTGTGATCGGGGATCATGTCACAATTTGGGCGTTACGAATAGTCAGTGTTACAGGGTGAAAACCGAGGCCGAACACTCTGGTTTTCGTGTTAATTTGTCCGTTTTCAAGAGCTACAAGCAAGTAAAAGCATATTATGTAGACACCGGCAGCAGATCACCTACTTTCTGTTTTCACCGAAAACTATGAATGAATTATTGTTGAGTTTTTAATTTATAATTTTATTATATGTGATCGGAGGCTTTCCCGGCGTATGTGATGTTTCCAGGGCTCTCGGGTGTCCAGCCGGATGCGGTCGTTGAAGTCCCACGATATTTTGGCGATAACCTTTCCGCCATTATTTTCTTCCCCTTATTATCTACATCTACATCTACATTTATACTCCGCAAGCCACCCAACAGTGTGTGGCGGAGGGCACTTTACGTGCCACTGTCATTACCTCCCTTTCCTGTTCCAGTCGCGTATGGTTCGCGGGAAGAACGACTGTCTGAAAGCCTCCGTGCGCGCTCTAATCTCTCTAATTTTACATTCGTGATCTCCTCGGGAGGTATAAGTAGGGGGAAGCAATATATTCGATACCTCATCCAGAAACGCACCCTCTCGAAACCTGGCGAGCAAGCTACCCCGCGATGCAGAGCGCCTCTCTTGCAGAGTCTGCCACTTGACTTTATTAAACATCTCCGTAACGCTATCACGGTTACCAAATAACCCTGTGACGAAACGCGCCGCTCTTCTTTGGATCTTCTCTATCTCCTCCGTCAGACCGATCTGGTACGGATCCCAGACTGATGAGCAATACTCAAGTATAGGTCGAACGAGTGTTTTGTAAGCCACCTCCTTTGTTGATGGACTACATTTTCTAAGCACTCTCCCAAGGAATCTCAACCTGGTACCCGCCTTACCAACAATTAATTTTATATGATCATTCCACTTCAAATCGTTCCGCACGCATACTCCCAGATATTTTACAGAAGTAACTGCTACCAGTGTTTGTTCCGCTATCATATAATCATACAATAAAGGATCCTTCTTTCTATGTATTCGCAATACATTACATTTGTCTATGTTTAGGGTCAGTTGCCACTCCCTGCACCAAGTGCCTATCCGCTGCAGATCTTCCTGCATTTCGCTACAATTTTCTAATGCTGCAACTTCTCTGTATACTACAGCATCATCCGCGAAAAGCCGCATGGAATTTCCGACACTATCTACTAGGTCATTTATATATATTGTGAAAAGCAATGGTCCCATAACACTCCCCTGTGGCACGCCAGAGGTTACTTTAACGTCTGTAGACGTCTCTCCATTGATAACAACATGCTGTGTTCTGTTTGCTAAAAACTCTTCAATCCAGCCCCACAGCTGGTCTGATATTCCGTAGGCTCTTACTTTGTTTATCAGGCGACAGTGCGGAACTGTATCGAACGCCTTCCGGAAGTCAAGAAAAATAGCATCTACCTGGGAGCCTGTATCTAATATTTTCTGGGTCTCATGAACAAATAAAGCGAGTTGGGTCTCACACGATCGCTGTTTCCGGAATCCATGTTGATTCCTACATAGTAGATTCTGGGTTTCCAAAAACGACATGATACGCGAGCAAAAAACATGTTCTAAAATTCTACAACAGATCGACGTCAGAGATATAGGTCTATAGTTTTGCGCATCTGCTCGACGACCCTTCTTGAAGACTGGGACTATCTGTGCTCTTTTCCAATCATTTGGAACTCTCCGTTCCTCTAGAGACTTGCGGTACACGGCTGTTAGAAGGGGGGCAAGTTCTTTCGCGTACTCTGTGTAGAATCGAATTGGTATCCCGTCAGGTCCAGTGGACTTTCCTCTATTGAGTGATTCCAGTTGCTTTTCTATTCCTTGGACACTTATTTCGATGTCAGCCATTATTTCGTTTGTGCGAGGATTTAGAGAAGGAACTGCAGTGCGGCCTTCCTCTGTGAAACAGCTTTGGAAAAAGGTGTTTAGTATTTCAGCTTTACGCGTGTCATCCTCTGTTTTAATGCCATCATCATCCCGGAGTGTCTGGATATGCTGTTTCGAGGCACTTACTGATTTAACGTAAGACCAGAACTTCCTAGGATTTTCTGTCAAGTCGGTACATAGAATTTTACTTTCGAATTCACTGAACGCTTCACGCATAGCCCTCCTTACGCTAACTTTGACATCGTTGAGCTTCTGTTTGTCTGAGAGGTTTTGGCTGCGTTTAAACTTTGAGTGAAGCTCTCTTTGCTTTCGCAGTAGTTTCCTAACTTTGTTGTTGTACCACGGTGGGTTTTTCCCGTCCCTCACAGTTTTACTCGGCACGTACCTGTCTAAAACGCATTTTACGATTGCCTTGAACTTTTTCCATAAACACTCAACATTGTCAGTGTCGGAACAGAAATTTTCGTTTTGATCTGTTAGGTAGTCTGAAATCTGCCTTCTATTACTCTTGCTAAACAGATAAACCCTCCTCCCTTTTTTTATATTCCTATTAACTTCCATATTCAGGGATGCTGCAACGGCCTTATGATCACTGATTCCCTGTTCTGTACATACAGAGTCGAAAAGTTCGGGTCTGTTTGTTATCAGTAGGTCCAAGATGTTATCTCCACGAGTCGGTTCTCTGTTTAATTGCTCGAGGTAATTTTCGGATAGTGCACTCAGTATAATGTCACTGGATGCTCTGTCCCTACCACCCGTCCTAAACATCTGAGTGTCCCAGTCTATATCTGGTAAATTGAAATCTCCACCTAAGACTATAACATGCTGAGAAAATTTATGTGAAATGTATTCCAGATTTTCTCTCAGTTGTTCTGCCACTAATGCTGCTGAGTCGGGAGGTCGGTAAAAGGAGCCAATTATTAACCTAGTTCGGTTGTTGAGTGTAACCTCCACCCATAATAATTCACAGGAACTATCCACTTCTACTTCACTACAGGATAAACTACTACTAACAGCGACGAACACTCCACCACCGGTTGCATGCAATCTATCCTTTCTAAACACCGTCTGTACCTTTGTAAAAATTTCGGCAGAATTTATCTCTGGCTTAAGCCAGCTTTCTGTACCTATAACGATTTCAGCTTCGGTGCTTTCTATCAGCGCTTGAAGTTCTGGTACTTTACCAACGCAGCTTCGACAGTTGACAATTACAATACCGATTGCTGCTTGGTCCCCGCATGTCCTGACTTTGCCCCGCACCCGTTGAGGCTGTTGCCCTTTCTGTACTTGCCCAAGGCCATCTAACCTAAAAAAACCGCCCAGCCCACGCCACACAACCCCTGCTACCCGTGTAGTCGCTTGTTGCGTGTAGTGGACTCCTGACCTATCCAGCGGAACCCGAAACCCCACCACCCTATGGCGCAAGTCGAGGAATCTGCAGCCCACACGGTCGCAGAACCGTCTCAGCCTCTGATTCAGACCCTCCACTCGGCTCTGTACCAAAGGTCCGCAGTCAGTCCTGTCGACGATGCTGCAGATGGTGAGCGCTTGATAGATATCGCAGGCTCTTAACTTTTTAAAGCAAACGAAACACTGTACTGAATTGCCACGTGACTCCGTGACTCATTTCTAGACTAGGTTGGTTGGTTGGTTGGTTGGCTGGTTGGTTGTTTTGGGGAAGGAGACCAGACATCGAGGTCATCGGTCTCATCGGATTAGGGAAGGACAGAGAAGGAAGTCGGCCGTGCCCTTTGAAAGGAACCATCCCGGCATTTGCCTGGAGCGATTTAGGGAAATCACGGAAAACCTAAATCGGGATGGCCGGACGTGGGATTGAACCGTCGTCCTCCCGAATGCTCCAGACTAGGTTTGGTGGCATTCTGCAATACAACGGATATCCGGCGACGACGGGAGGAAACTGCCGTATAGACGAGGTGGGGACAAGTCCTGCTCCTGCATACTGCACGTACACGCTTGCCTTAAATCACGACACACTGCAACACGGACACTACTGTCCCACCAATGGTCCGCCAATTTTTATGCCATGGTTTTTTTTTTCCCCCGTTCGTGTCGGCACTGTTATTAGAACAGAAATGATCGGTTTTCCCATTTTATACAGGGTGTTACAAAAAGGTACGGCCAAACTTTCAGGAAACATTCCTCACACACAAAGAAAGAAAATATGTAATGTGGACATGTGACCGGAAACGCTTACTTTCCATGTTAGAGCTCGTTTTATTACTTCTCTTCAGATCACATGAATCATGGAATGGAAACACACAGCAACAGAACGTACCAGCGTGACTTCAAACACTTTGTTACAGGAAATGTTCAAAATGTCCTCCGTTAGCGAGGATTCATGCATCCACCCTCCGTCGCATGGAATCCCTGATGCGCTGATGCAGCCCTCGAGAATGGCGTATTGTATCACAGCCGTCCACAATACGAGCACGAAGAGTCTCTACATTTGCTACCGGGATTGCGTAGACAAGAGCTTTCAAATGCCCCCATAAATGAAAGTCAAGAGGGTTGAGGTCAGGAGAGCGTGGAGGCCATGGAATTGGTCCGCCTCTACCAATCCATCGGTCACCGAATCTGTTGTTGAGAAGCGTACGAACACTTCGACTGAAATGTGCAGGAGCTCCATCGTGCATGAACCACATGTTGTGTCGTGCTTGTAAAGGCACATGTTCTAGCACCACAGGTAGAGCATCCCGTATGAAATCATGGCGGTGAATCGAGGAATTACAGTACATACTGACGAAACTAAAATGAGCTGTAACATGGAAATTAAGCGTTTCCGGACACATGTCCACAAAACATCTTTTCTTTATTTGTGTGTGAGGAGTGTTTCCTGAAAGTTTGGCCATACCTTTTTGTAACACTCTGTATAATGATGCAATAATTCAAACGAATGCAATTTTTACGAATAAAAATTACTCCCTTTTTAAAAAAAGGTTTATTTAAAAACGAATTTCAGCACTGAGGCTATGTCTAATTGATATTTCGGTTTTTTAGTCGGTTATTCGTAAAAAAATAAAACACGGCTGTTATAATCGAAACCAAACAAGAAATACCGGTTTCAGTTTTTCCCATCCCTAGTCCAGCTGGATACGACAGGTCCATGCGAGTCTTCTCTGATCGGAATTTTCTCGGTCTCTTACAACCTATGCATGCCGGATTGCTCTACGCTTCACTATAATCAGAGGCTTGTGACCGTACGATACCTTTGCTGCTTCTTGGTGGGAGCCTTCGGTGTGCGGCGATGTGAGAGCTTCCCGAGATCTGAAACAGAAAGATAAGTGCGTGGAAGTTACTGTCGCAAAGTTCATCTCCTGCGATATCAGATGTCCCCAAGGGAATTCATCATAATTTTATCAGAAAGCCTTCTGGCAGATCTTTTTACATCTGATGTAACTATCATGCATTTGCGAACAATTTCCAGGCTTTCTTCTCTACAGGCAGCGCGGGGTAGCCGCGCGGCCTACGGCGCCTTGTCACGGTCAGTGCGGCTCCCCCCCCCCCCCCCGCCTTCCCCCCCCCTCCTCCCCCCGTCGGAGGTTCGAGTCCTCCCTCGGGCGCGTGTGTGTGTGTGTGTGTGTGTGTGTGTGTGTGTGTGTGTGTGTGTGTGTGTGTTCCATAGCGTCCATAGCGTAAGTTAATTTAAGTAGTGTGTAGGCTTAGGGGCCGATGACCTAAGCAGTTTGGTCCCATAAGACCTTACCACAAATTTCCAATTTTTCTTCTCGACAGCATCCCGAAAACACATCCGAAAACGGCGAAGAACTTCTTTCCAACAGCGCATGAGCGCACGACCGCTTCACTTGTACAGTAAATGCAAGGTCGTTATAAATTATTGAAACGATTCCATAAATTCGCCTTAGCTACGTTAATTGACATATTATCGCAAAACAACAATCACAGGAAAATTCAAAAAGTTTTCTTCAGATTTCTTGATTAAAGTAGTAACGTTTAAATCTAAAATTTTATTGATATATTTTGAGTCCATCTCAAAAGAAATGTGTGTGAAATCTTATGGGACTTAACTGCTAAGGTCATCAGTCCCTAAGCTTAGACACTACTTAACCTAAATTATCCTAAGGACAAACACACACACCCATGCCCGAGGGAGGACTCGAACCTCCGCCGGGACCAGCCGTACAGTCCATGACTGCAGCGCCTCAGACCGCTTTGCTAATCCGCGCGGCTGAGTCCATCTCACATGTGATTCGATTTTACTATGTACGACGTTTAACTTGAGACTTGTTTTAACATCTTCGTCGCTACCTGTAATTAATAGCAAGGTAAACGAGAAGAATGCTTTTGGGATTTACAGAAAAAACACCAGTACCGAGAGTATCATGAATTACAGTTCATATTACCCCAGCCAGCACGGGAAAGCATACTTTAATTTCACCATCAGTTGGTTGTTAAAAAGTTAACTTTCAAGTGCAAGACATGATGCTGAGCCGAATACAATAGAATATATTGCTAAGATCAATAGTTACCCACTTAATTACGTCGTGTAAAGCAACGTAATGAAAGGTTTCACTAAACCGGTGTCAGTATGATCTCAGCCACTGACATTACTAGTCCAGTTAGGACTACGTGCATATACAAGAAAATGGTTTCAGTGTAGCTGAAGATAGCAGTAAGTACATTTGTTTACCATACTATGGTAAAATTAGTGACAGAGTTTCCTCAGTTTTTAGAAAACTGAAAGTAAATGTGGCGTTTTCTGCTGCAGGTAACTTTGGTAGAATTTCAAAAAATAGTATCGATAAAAGAAATCCTTTCTATTGGTCAGGTATCTATAGATTTGCAAGTCCCGGCCGCAATGGTTGCTATGTGGGGTAAACTAGTAAACGGCTGGAAGCCAGTTTCAGCGAACATGTCACATCAGATCGTAAAGTTGAGGCACGAAAATCAATCTTCGCTGCGAACCATCTTGAAAGTGGGCACAGTGGATCAGTATTGTCCTCACATACGAAGATAGAAGTGAGGACGCAGCGATTTGTTGGAAGAGTCTGAAATCGTCTGACACTGCTTAGTGGTTCAAATGGCTCTGAGCACTATGGGACTCAACTGCTGAGATCATCAGTCCCCTAGAACTTAGAACTACTTAAACCTAACTAACCTAAGGACATCACACACATCCATGCCCGAGGCAGGATTCGAACCTGCGACCGTAGCGGTCGCGCGGCACCAGACTGTAGCGCCTAGAATCGCTCGGCCACGCCGGCCGGCCACACTGCTTAGTGTCTCTCAGTTTAGGGAACTGTTCAAAAATCATTGCTACGCTCCGATCCTAACAGTCGCCTGATACGACAGTAACTTAGTCAGGATTACAGTACTCCTAGCTCGCATATGAGTACAAACTTTCTAAAAAATTTAATGTACACTCCTGGAAATTGAAATAAGAACACCGTGAATTCATTGTCCCAGGAAGGCGAAACTTTATTGACACATTCCTGGGGTCAGATACATTACATGATCACACTGACAGAACCACAGGCACATAGACACAGGCAACAGAGCATGCACAATGTCGGCACTAGTACAGTGTATATCCACCTTCCGCAGCAATGCAGGCTGCTATTCTCCCATGGAGACGATTGTAGAGATGCTGGATGTAGTCCTGTGGAACGGCTTGCCATGCCATTTCCACCTGGCGCCTCAGTTGGACCAGCGTTCGTGCTGGACGTGCAGACCGCGTGAGACGACGCTTCATCCAGTCCCAAACATGCTCAATGGGGGACAGATCCAGAGATCTTGCTGGCCAGGGTAGTTGACTTACACCTTCTAGAGCACGTTGGGTGGCACGGGATACATGCGGACGTGCATTGTCCGGTTGGAACAGCAAGTTCCCTTGCCGGTCTAGGAATGGTAGAACGATGGGTTCGATGACGGTTTGGATGTACCGTGCACTATTCAGTGTCCCCTCGACGATCACCAGTGGTGTACGGCCAGTGTAGGAGATCGCTCCCCACACCATGATGCCGGGTGTTGGCCCTGTGTGCCTCGGTCGTATGCAGTCCTGATTGTGGCGCTCACCTGCACGGCGCCAAACACGCATGCGACCATCATTGGCACCAAGGCAGAAGCGACTCTCATCGCTGAAGACGACACGTCTCCATTCGTCCCTCCATTCACGCCTGTCGCGACACCACTGGAGGCGGGCTGCACGATGTTGGGGCGTGAGCGGAAGACGGCCTAACGGTGTGCGGGACCGTAGCCCAGCTTCATGGAGACGGTTGCGAATGGTCCTCGCCGATACCCCAGGAGCAACAGTGTCCCTAATTTGCTGGGAAGTGGCGGTGCGGTCCCCTACGGCACTGCGTAGGATCCTACGGTCTTGGCGTGCATCCGTGCGTCGCTGCGGTCCGGTCCCAGGTCGACGGGCACGTGCACCTTCCGCCGACCACTGGCGACAACATCGATGTACTGTGGAGACCTCACGCCCCACGTGTTGAGCAATTCGGCGGTACGTCCACCCGGCCTCCCGCATGCCCACTATACGCCCTCGCTCAAAGTCCGTCAACTGCACATACGGTTCACGTCCACGCTGTCGCGGCATGCTACCAGTGTTAAAGACTGCGATGGAGCTCCGTATGCCACGGCAAACTGGCTGACACTGACGGCGGCGGTGCACAAATGCTGCGCAGCTAGCGCCATTCGACGGCCAACACCGCGGTTCCTGGTGTGTCCGCTGTGCCGTGCGTGTGATCATTGCTTGTACAGCCCTCTCGCAGTGTCCGGAGCAAGTATGGTGGGTCTGACACACCGGTGTCAATGTGTTCTTTTTTCCATTTCCAGGAGTGTATTTCCCACCTTATTACATGATGCAGTTGGCAGTTTATTAGTTCTAACACCAAACCGTGTGAATTATAATGGAATTTTATGCGAAATGTGTAAGACAAGACACTTGAAAGATTCCTGGAATTTCGGTGTACTGCAGACGTTATGACAATTAACAGCACCACTCTCGTCTGATTCAATTGCTTTAATTGTACTTAGTATGTAGCACGGCTTTAGTATCATTTTATTAACTTATGTATTTCAACAAGACATTTGTATTCAAATGGGACTTAACATCTGAGGTCATCAGTCCCCTAGACATAGAACTACTTAAACCTAACTAACCTAATGACATCACACACATCCATGCCCGAGGCAGGATTCGAACCGTAGCAACAGCGCGGTTCAGGACTGAAGCGCCTAGAACCGCTCGGCCACAACGGCCGGCCATTTGTATTTTTTAAATTATGTACGATTGTATAATGTGCAAAAGTAACCGACGCCACTGGCTAGTTCACACAATTACCACCACGTATAACTGTGGTTTTAGTTACGACCACCCTATTTGTTTTATGTACATAAGTTTTTAAAAAGTATAAAATAATAAATACAAAATTTATGACTGACATAAAAAGATGCTCCTTCTGATCTCAAAATTGGTAATAATTACATCTCTCGAGTAAAAGAATTTAAATATTTAGTTGAATGGTTTGCAGAAAATTGTAATGAAAAGAAATCTGTCAGCTCAAGAGTCCAGAAAGTGAAGACGGCGTTTCAGTTAGCAAAAAACGTTTACAACAAAAAGAGTCTCTCGTGGAACTGCAAAATACGACACTACACAACAGTAATTAAACCCGAAGCTCTCTACTCATCTGAGACACTAAATCTTCAAAACAGAACACTAAAATAATGAGGAAAACTCTAGGAACAAGAACAAAAGATGGTGTGCATTATCCAAAACCCAATGCAGAAATATATAAAAATGTCTCCAAAATAACAGACACCATGCGCATGAGAAGAATCCAATTCATGGGGCATTTAGAAAGCACGGTCTGAAACAGGTTAATGCACAAAATCCATACATTTTTAAAGAACAAAAAAATGGTTCAAATGGCTCTGAGCACTATGGGACTCAACTGCTGAGGTCATAAGTCCCCTAGAACTTAGAACTACTTAAACCTAACTAACCTAACGACATCACACACATCCATGCCCGAGGCAGGATTCGAACCTGCGACCGTAGCGGTCGCGCGGTTCCAGACTGTAGCGCCTAGGCCGGCCGAAGTGGCCGTGCGGTTAAAGGCGCTGCAGTCTGGAACCGCAAGACCGCTACGGTCGCAGGTTCGAATCCTGCCTCGGGCATGGATGTGTGTGATGTCGTTAGGTTAGTTAGGTTTAAGTAGTTCTAAGTTCTAGGGGACTAATGACCTCAGCAGTTGAGTCCCATAATGCTCAGAGCCATTTGAACCATTTTGTAGCGCCTAGAACCGCTCGGCCACTTCGGCCGGCATTAAAGAACGAACTACAGACGGAAAAAGATCTGAGAGAATTACGGTCTCCAAATCGGCATGACAGAAATAAAATCAGAAAAATCACAAACACACGGTGTTTTGAGGAAGAAGAGAGAAAAACTAACCGACATACGTGGTCTGCGCAACGAAAACAAGCCCATTTGTTGCGTATGAAGGAGTACTGGGGGAAAGGAACGCCAACAAATGTTGATTACGCGTGGTCATAAGTGATCGATCCGCCAAGAAGAACAGTGAATACAAATTATAAAATGAAGTTGATGCACGTTGTCAATGCATCGTACGCTGCAGAGGCGCTGTGAATTGGTATGATGTACACTGAAGACAGCTGTGTTGTAATTGTAAGGCCGCCCGTTGAGGCCGAGCAGTTCTAGGCGCTTCAGTCCGGAACCACGTGGCTTCTACGGTCGCAGGTTCGAATCCTGCCTCGGGCATGGATCTGTGTGATGTCCTTAGGTTAATTAGGTTTAAGTAGTTCCAAGTCTAGGGGACTGATGACCTTAGATGTTAAGTCCCATAGCGCTTAGAGCCATTTGATTTGAAATTGTAATCAGTGCCCTCCATGCGGACTAAACATCTGACACGAATAGTCCACTTGGAAGAATGTGGATATGCAAGTGATTTTAATGTTTTAACTTACATTTACTGGTATGTTTTATGTGACTGACCTACGCTTCTATCTTATGCAACTCTACATTTCACAAGACATGCATGTTATCATATTGTCACTGGTTCTTTCTCTTTTTTTAGAACTGAAGATGGCTACACTGTGATCGAAATCTAGATAGGCAACAAACATCATTTGCGACTGATTGCTCTTCCGTTTAGTAATTGGACATGACTAATTCATCACAATTGAGACAATTTGTACGAAATATTTATAAATTATATACAGAAACCTTCCTCATGAGTCAGTGTATATACTAGCGAAAAGCGGATCAAAACCATTACAGCGTTCCCTGCCTGCAGTTACATACAGATGCAAATCAGGTGGCTTAAGTTTATATCTGGAGATACATGACAAAGTGTGTCCCCAGAATTATGTTGCTCAGCGTGATATCACAACAGAAAATTTCAGATCAGCGTAGCTCCTGCCAGCTGCCATGTGCTTCAGTGTTTCTGTAAGTCTTTCGAAACAACTTATCGAGTTGCTCACGGCAGTTTCATTTCTTCTTTTATACAGTACTGTTTAACATGCTGCAAGAAAACAAAGAATGTCTCTTCGCCCTCGGTAGTTGAACTAGTTCCCGTTTTCAATTTCTAGCTCCTCCAAAAGATTAACATACGAAAGCGTTACACTTTTAGAGGCCACTCTTTTCTCCATCATCTCCGTATTTTTCTTTTTATATAACTTCTTAAATAATACTAGGAGGGAGGCTATCACGCGTGGCCCATCGCAGATGGCGGATATGGGGGCGGAGAGGTTCATCAACGACTTCCCGGTGGACGTGAGGAAAATAAAATAGCCCTCGCGGATCAAACACATCGTCAGCGGTTAACAGTCGAGTTGTAAATCCAGCTAACGTTAATTACCTTTCAAAGTCAAATACGGAAAGATCTTTTAGAAAAAAAATAGCACCGTCCAAAAAGGCGGATAAAGGCTACATCGGATTCGGTGGGTAGCCAACTACAAGACAACAACGAGTCAGATCGTTTGCAATCACCAAAATGCACACTAACACAAAAAAGAAGAGTCAACATAAGTAAATAAATAATATAGCAATACACAACACAAACTCACTATTTAAGACCGAAAAACTCAAGATCTCATAGGTCAATAAAATAAACAAAAAATTTTAATAGTGGGGCTCACTCCAAGAAATGAGAAACACGTTAGAGGACCCGTTCGAACCACAAGGATATAGTATTGGCAACGGGAAACCAGGTCAGAAGGTTGTGGTTGTGAAGCAACGTCCTGAATTCGGAGCAGGACTTATAGTGAATATAAAAATAATAAATTCGGTAACTGATTTTCAAGCAATATCATCAAGAACTGCAAATCTTACTTTTGAATCAATAAACAAAACTTACACAATTATAAATGCTCATGTTCCAACAAACGAAAAAAAATTCCAACAGGAACAAAGAGAGCGGCAGATAAATATTGGGATCTTCTCGAACAAACTGTGAACGTAATAAATAAAAGGAATGTAAAAATCTTATTCGGAGGCTTCAACGCCCAGCCTGGAAAAGAAAGAAAATATAAAGATACAACTGGAAAATGGGAATCCACATCACTTTACAAATAAGAATGCTTAAAGACTTGAACTCTGCAGAGAACACAGCCTCGTTTCTAAATCAACATGTTTCAGGAGGAAACCAAATAAATGTTTTAACATGTTAACACCCAGACTGGAGGGAGCTAGACCATGTCTGTGTAGCAAAAACTGTCATACGGAAATCTACAAAGTTGAAGTATGGAGAGCAGCAGACATAGGTTCAGACAACTACTCAGTTAAAATTGTAAAAAGAGCCCTCAAAAGACAAAAATGTGTAAGGCATGTGGAGAAGACCAAGTACATGAGAATTGAAGAACAGTTTCAAATGAAACAGTACACAAAAGAATAAAACCAGTAATGAACATGATCAGGACGAAACGTATCTCGTTTTTTGCACATCTGAGGAGAACAGAAGAACACAGAATTAGTCATAAAATAATAGAAAAAATTGTGGAATGGTAAGAGCAACATTAAATGGATCGCAGAATTTAAGGAAGATATAAGAGGACTTCAAGTTACAGTAGATGAAAAAAAAGAACAAAGAAAGGCGAAGTATTGCAAAATACACAAGCTAGACTGCAAACGAAGATCAATAAAAGGACTACAGGGAGAGTCACCTCAGACGAAGATAAAAAAAAAAAAAGTCTGAAAGAATGAGGAAGTAGCAGAAAGAAGAGCGAAACGCCCTTCATATAATAATAAATTACAGTAACCCATGTATAGCCGCTGTACTACTGAATTGTCTTACTGAATTGTTATTTAACTAAACTGTATTAATGAATGACAATAAGTTGCATAAACATTTATTTAACTGACCAGAGTTGCCCAATGACGACCATAAAATAAAATAATAACACATAAGCCAGACGACCAAAAACTTTCCAGTGTTGTGAAGAGAATTTAGAAGATCGTGTTTCTCGCACGGCCAACTAATCCGTAGCGTGTTCCCTTGTTGGACACCACAAAACATACACGTCTTTGCCCCTGGAAGGAAACGCCGAACGTATTTATTGAGAATATACATCGAGTCATCGAGTAAAACAGAAGTGATTTCTGGCGTTCCCCAAGGTAGTGTTATAGGACCTTTGCTGTTCCTTATCTATATAAACGATTTGGGAGACAATCTGAGCAGCCGTTCGGTTTTTTTGCAGATGACACTGTCGTTTATCGACAAATAAAGTCATCAGAAGATCAAAACAAGCTGCAAAACGATTTGGAAAAAAATATCTGAATGGTGCGAAAAGTGGCAGTTGACCCTAAATAACGAGAAGTGTGGGGTCATCCACGTGAGTGCTAAAAGGAACTCGTCAAACTTCGATTACACAATGAATCAGTTTAATATAAAAGCCGTAAATTCAACTAATATCTAGGTATTACAATTACAAATAACTTAAATTGGAAGAAACACATAGAAAATGTTGTGGAGGAAGGCTAACCAAAGACTGCGTTTTATTGGCAGGACACTTAGAAAATGTAACAGACCTACTAAGGAGGCTGCCTACACTACGCTTGTGCGTCCCCTTTTAGAATACTGTTGCGCGGTGTGGGATCCTAACCAGATAGGACTGACGGAGTACATCGAAAAAGTTCAAAGAAAAGCAGCACGTTTTGTATTACCGCGAAATATGGGAGAGAGTGTCACAGAAATGATACAGGATTTGAGCTGGAAATCATTAAAAGAAAGGCGTTTTTCGTTGCTACGGAATCTTCTCACGAAATTCCAATCAGCAACTTTCTCCTCCGAATGCGAAAATATTTTGTTGACACCGACCTACATAGGGAGGAACGATCACCACCATAAAATAAGGGAAATCAGAGCTCGTACGGAAAGATATAGGTGTTCATTCTTTCCGCGCGCTATACGAGATAGGAATAACAGAGAATTGTGAAGGTGGTTCGATGAACCTTCTGCCAGGCACTTAAATGTGATTTGCAGAGAATCCATGTAGATTTAGAAATAAGTTAGATGCTGTACAAATGAGATGGTTAGTGAAGGGAGACCTTCCCAACTAACACATACATAAGTAAAGAAATAAAGTCAGTCTAAAAACAAATTACTTAAGATGTACATAACTGAAACAGACCTGCATATGTGCATACAGAGCACGTACCTGATAACGTAAATAATAATGCATCACAGTAATAAAACAATAGGCAATACATAAATTATCTTCAAAGAAAAAAGAAAAAAAATGCTGAGGCGATTCTGTGACACAGTAAATTTCCTTTTACACAAAAGCTTCCATTACGTAAAAATTATGCAATACATTGATACAGCACTATCACCTCACTATGGCACTGTGCAAAATCTCCATGATTATTCTGTACGTTGGTAATTTTCTACTGCGGTGGTAGTAACAGTTGGACTCTAATGTTCCAGTTTGCATAGTCTTTTGCACATAATAATTTGTTGGGCGCGATACTGCTCACACGACAAGGGTAAACTATTTAAGTCGCACTATCACATTGAGTCGCATGAACATATTGTTTAGCATTGTGTGGAAATCAGTTGGGAAATTCCCGCGATTGCAACCACGTTTATATAACACACGTTCTGTCTCGTGCGGCTTTCCCCTGTGCAATCCCTAAACCACCATCTTGTCAAGTGGAACAGCAGACAGCAAGTAACTCACTATTTTGCAAGCATGAGTTATTAAGCTGATAATTCGCTAATATGCACACCTGTCAGCAACTGCCCTTTTTTGAATTGAAATCATTATATTCTTCTTCACGTTTGAGGGTATTTCGCTTATCTCATACATCTTCCACACCACGTGAAAGAAGCGTATCATGGCTGGCTCTCCAAAGGCTATCAGTAGTTTTGAAGGAAAGTCGTCTACTCCAGGGGCCATGTTACTGCTTAGATCTTCCAGTGTTCTGTCAAAATCTTCTTGCAGTGCCATACCGCCCAAGTCACATTCATTTACTTACTCTTTCCCATCCACAATGTTCCATTCAAATTCATTTCCCTTGTACTGCCCATCAACATACTCCTTCCATCTTTCAGCATTCCCTTCTTTCCTTAGTACTGGTTTTCCATTTGAACTCTTCATATTCATACAGCTGCTTCTGTTTTCTCCAAAGGCCTCTTTAATTTTCCATTAGGTGGATCCTGTCTTTCTCCAAGTTACACATCTTTCCAAGTCCCTGTATTTGTCCTCCAGCCATATTTACTTAGCCATTTTGACTCTTCTCTCAGTCTCATTTTTTAGACATACGTATTCCCTTTCGCCTGCTTCATCTTCTTTCTTTTTATATTTTCTCCTTTCATCAATTAAATTCAACATCTCCTGTGGTATCGAAGGACTTCTGCTAGGCCTTTTCTTTTTTACCTACGCGTATTTGATCTACTGCCGCCTTCACGCTTTCCTCTCAAAGCTGTTCATTCGTCTTCTGTTGTACTTCTTTACTCTGTTCTAGTCAATCGTTCTCAGAACTCTCAACAACCTCTGGATCTTGCAACTTATCCAACTTGCATCTCCTCAACTTCTTATCTTTTTACAATTTCTTCAGTTTTAAGCTTCAGTTCATAAACAATGAGTTTCTGGTCAGAGTCCACACCTGCTCCTGGGTATGTCTTACAAATTAATATCTGGTTCTGGAATCTCCGTCTAACCATTATATAAACAATCTGGAACATTCCAGTGTCTCCAGGTCTCTTCCACGTGCACAATCTTCTTTTATAATTCTTAAACCAAATTTAGCGATGATTAAATTATTTTCTGTCCAAAATTTTACCAGGTGGCTTACTTTTTCGTTGCTTTCCCCCAGTCCATATTCTCCTAATATTTTTTCTTCTCTATAAACGATAGAGCGCAGCAATCAGTCGTCCTTTTTGCCGGTTTTATTACGCAAATCCAGATTAGTGCCTAGCCATTATCAATGGAATACTTTTTAAATCTCGATGCATGTTAGTTCCCTGTTGTTCGGGCGCCCGAACAACAGGGAACTAACATGCATCGAGATTTAAAAAATTGTGCATTGATAATGGCTAGGCACTAGCCGAAATCTGGATTTGCGTAATAAAACCGGCAAAAAGGACGACTGATTGCTGCGCTCTATCATTTATATATTACATAACAGGCGCTGAGTGCACCCACTTACCTAATGGAAGGTAACTTGATTTTTCCTTCTCTTACTGAATTTCAGTCGCCGGCCGGTGTGGCCGAGCAGTTCTAGGCGATTTAGACTGGAACCGCGCGACCGCTACGGTCGCAGGTTCGAATCGTGCCTCGGGCACGGATGTGTGTGATGTCCTTAGGTTAGTTAGGTTTAAGTAGTTCTAAGTTCTAGGGGACTGATGACCACAGATGTTAAGTCCCATAGTGCTTACAGCCATTTTAACCATTTTTGAACATTCCTGCAACGCCAGAAGGCGTCTTCAAATGCCGTGGTGAGCAGTGGTCATAATGTTTTTGCTTATAGTACATTTTGCACTCAATTAAAACTCAGACTGGTTCTCGGATCTTTGCTTTTGGGCAAGCGCTCTACCAACTGAGCTACCCAAGCACGACTCACGACCCACCCTCACAGCTTCAGTTCCGCAGTACCTCATCTTCTACCTTCCAAACTTCACACCAGTTCTCCTGCGAAACTTGCAGGAGAAGGAAGGAGTAGCGCGTAAGCGCTGAAACAATCCACGCCGCTGTTTAGACTCGTAATTACTGGATCTCGGCCTTCCCGTGCGGAGAAACAGTCACCTGTTCCAGCTAGGCGGCTGGCGCGGCTCCAGGGACTTACCCTGCCTGCCGTGGCGCTAACAGGCCGCCCGCCCACCGCCTGCCAGCGTTTGCATCACTCAGCGATACGCGCGTGCCCAGCACGTGTTTCATTGCGACGCAGACTTGCAGGAGAATGTAACTTATGTTCATTGCAGGTGTTGTAACAGTACTTATTGATATGGCGCGCGCCGCTAACCTGTGATCTTGTTCAGAGCGAGCACTGTAATCGATTATAGTTGGCTGTCCTGGTGCGGGTGGCGCTCCGGCGGCGATTTGCTATGACGTCCTTGGCGTGTGTTTCCGGTGGCCGGCGGAAAGCGAGAGAGTAGTTGGTTTTCCGGGGATTGGACGGAACATGAAGTTCGCTCTGCCTCAACGGCTAGTGACTAGCGCTAAGGGTGTTGTGCCTCGCAGCATGAGCAGAGTGGTCTGGGGCAGAGGCGACTAGTCGCTGTGCTGGCCGTGCGGTGGGGATTAATTGGAGTCGGCGTACTTGTTCTGCCTGCCTGTCTGACGTGGAGGTCCGGTGGCGTCCTGTGATACTGTGTCCCGGAGTAAACTAGTTGCTGAATTTTGGAGTCGTCTGCCAGGTTAGGGTGTGGGCTCGGTTGGCTCTTCAGATTTTCCCCAGGAAGCTCCAGCAGCGGTTTCTGAACTTTTCTGATGTGGGACGGTGTTGTTGGAACTTTTTGCTGTGTGTGTGGCTCGTTACGATATTTGTTGGTACTAATTTATTTGCTCAACTGGAGTCCTGCCCGGAGCTGCGTTCATGTATGGTACAAGTCTGCCTAAGGATGGCGGTTTTGTACAGTATTTTTTTTTTTTTTTTGTCATCAGTCTACTGACTGATCAGAGTAGCACTTGCAACCTACGTCCACAATTATTTGCTTGACCTATTCCAATCGCTGTCTTCCTCTACAGTTTTTGCCCTCTACAGCTCCCTCTAGTACCATGGAAGTCATTCTCTCATGTCTTAGCAGATGTCCTATCATCCTGTCCCTTCTCCTTATCAGTGTTTTCCACATATTCCTTTCCTCTCCGATTCTGCCTAGAACCTCCTCATTCCTTACCTTATCAGTCCACCTAATTTTCAACATTCGTCTATAGCACCACATCTCAAATGCTTCGATTCTCTTCTGTTCCGGTTTTCCCACAGTCCATGTTTCACTACCATACAATGCTGTACTCCAGACGTACATCCTCAGAAATTTCTTCCTCAAATTAAGGCCGGTATTTGATATTAGTAGACTTCTCTTGGCCAGAAATGCCTTCTTTGCCATAGCGAGTCTGCTTTTGATGTCCTCCTTGCTCCGTCCGTCATTGGTTATTTTACTACCTAGGTAGCAGAATTGCTTAACTTCGTAGACTTCGTGACCATCAATCCTGACGTTTCTTGCTGTTCTCATTTCTACTACTTCTCATTACCTTCGTCTTTCTCCGATTTACTCTCAAACCATACTGTGTACTCATTAGACTGTTCATTCCGTTCAGCAGATCATTTAATTCTTCTTCACTTTCACTCAGGATAGCAATATCATCAGCGAATCGTATCATTGATATCCTTTCACCTTGTACTTTAATTCCACTCCTGAACCTTTCTTTTATTTCCATCATTGCTTCCCCGATGTACAGATTGAAGAGTAGGGGCGAAAGGCTACAGCCTTGTCTTACACTCTTCTTAATACGAGCACTTCGTTCTTGATCGTCCACTCTTATTATTCCCTCTTGGTTGTTGTACATATTGTATATGACCCGTCTCTCCCTATAGTTTACCCCTACTTTTTTCAGAATCTCGAACAGCTTGCACCATTTTATATTGTCGAACGCTTTTTCCAGGTCGACAAATCCTATGAAAGTGTCTTGATTATTCTTTAGCCTTGCTTCCATTATTAGCCGTAACGTCAGAATTGCCTCTCTCGTCCCTTTACTTTTCCTAAAGCCAAACTGATCGTCACCTAGCGCATTCTCAATTTTCTTTTCTATTCTTCTGTATATTATTCTTGTAAGCAGCTTCGATGCGTGATCTGTTAAGCTGATTGTGCGATAATTCTCGCACTTGTCAGCTCTTGCCGTCTTCGGAATTGTGTGGATGATGCTTTTCCGAAAGTCAGATGGTATATCGCCAGACTCATATATTCTACACACCTACACACCAACGTGTACAGTATATACACAGTGAATTACTGCTGCTTGGTGTATGTGGTCTTCTGGGACCTGAACAACACGATCTAGTCAATTTGGTTGTGTAACAGTATTTAGTGGTATGTTCCGTATTTTTTTACTGTGTTATTATTAACTTGGTGGAATAGTCGCGTTTGGTGTCGTTAAGGCACTTCTAAGACTGTGGTTTGACCATCCATCTGCGTTTGGCTTTTATTGTTTCGTTTTAGGAAGCGAGAATTGTTTGAGATTTGTGTGTGTTGACTTCCGGCACTTATTAAGAGCGCCCGAGTTAAAGGCACTGTGGTTATCATGTGCTGTCGGGATGTTATACTGTATTTTTGAATTTTATCTTGTGTTGATATTATATGTCGTGTGTTACAGAACATAACCAAGGTGCGTAAGTGATGGGCAGTTGTGGGAGGCATGTCGGGGAGCTCTCAGCAGTTTATTTCGGGGACCGTTTCTAGTGGGAAGGCTCCGAAGTGTTGAGAGCTCGCTCGTCTATGATTGCGTTGGGAGTTGCCATCGCCCTTTGCTTGTATCAAATTCTTATTTTGTTATTATACTTATTGGTTGTGTCTTGCGCTTCTTTCATTTTATGGTGCCAAGCGCCATTATCTTTCTCAAAGTTTTTTTATATAAATCATTTTAAATTGTAATGCCAAGTTAACTTATTATTGGACTTTGTCTCTTGGGTAAACTCTAAAAGCACTATTGTAAAAGGTTCTTGATTTTATGGTGGCAAGCCGTCGGTATTTTTTTTAAAGCTCACTCTTTAACCATTTGTTAAGTTTTGTAAGTTATATGAATTTGTTGTTATTTAAAATATTTTAGTATTGGCAATTTAATAAATTGTCTACAGATTGTGCTGTTTGGATATTATTGGGTGGAACTCCTTGGATAGTTGTCCTATAAGAAAACACATTTCACGTATCTTACGCTAAAGATACATATTATAAACTGCAGGCAGACGGAAACTCAGTGAAACCTAGTAATTAAAGAAGGCAGGACTGGGTTACGATTGTAGACGGGGCCCGAATCAATTACTACTGGTTTGCTTTGCAATTTAACTCATTTATTTTGATAAATAATTTTTTAAAACTAGCCAATGAGGTCGCAATCAGACTTAAGTCACATAACCACAATCACGGCTGAAGGACTTTAACGCGAAAATGGCAAATATTTAAAATTTAACAAATACATAAAATACAGACAGCCAATAATTTCGAAGGCAAGCCAATGTGGTCGCAATCAGAATTTTAAGGCAAGTAACCACATCCACGGCTGAAGGCCTTTAACGCCAAAATGGCAATTACAATAAAATTTAACAAATATGCTGTCAAATGGCGAATGGCATAGCAAAAGTTAATTTAAAAAAAACAAACAACAGATCACCAAACAGGTGACACAGATGATGCTAACTTAATAATACAACAATAAAATAAAACACAAGGGCCAGTGACACACGGTGCACTAGCAATCGACCTCTGAGTAGGTCACACCAAAAATACTTTCGCGAGCGAAGAGAAAGGTAGCCAAGAGTTGCATTGAGATCACATGGTGGTAACTCGGACTAGTGGCAGTCTAACGAGCGACTAACGATAATCTTGGTGAGGCTACCTGACATCCAACAAAACAAATGCAAGATGTAAAATTACGCCAAAGCCGGAAACAGGGGTCTGGGGTCCGCCCGCAGAATACTATGCTTAGAACGCCCGGAACAAGAAGGAATGATTCCCACTAAGGAAGGAGAACGCCACCAAACCTACAGTCAAGAAGCTGTCAAACTTACACGCCTCACTGTACAGTGGCGGCGGGGAAATGTACACTGCCGTTACACACACTAACCCCCAGGGCAGGTAACTGGGGCCTTAGCTGCCACAAGACAGAAAAATACGGCAGGTTGAACTTACCATGTCAGAAACTGAATAGTAATTAGAAGCTCAGGAAGGCTAATCAGATCCGCCTTCCCCAAGCACTCCACTCGCTGCTCTTCGTCTTGGCGACACTACGAGCAGCAACATGAACCCAAGTCACTCGACAATCGCAAATTATCACAATGGTGAATGTTTCTCTACTTGAATTCAAGTGCACTCATCTCAAGGCTTGCTGGATCCGGTTTACTATGAGGTCGTGCACCCTCGTGACCACTGCCTTCGATCCGGCAGTCCATGCGCGCCGCCAGCGGCCCCGGCGTGTTGTCGCTCTGTGCGGACCTCACTGCTCCTGCGTCCCCAACCGAACTCCGCACTCACACCACACGGAAGAAGAACGAGGTCGCCCCAAAGATAGGGCAGCAGAATTACATATGGATAAGCGCCACTGCTGCCACTAGTGGACAGGCAAGGCTTACGAAGCCGAATGGTGCCAGTGAACACGCGAAGAAGACAAACACTTCAAACACGCCAACTAAACGATACGGTCTGGCAGAAACCTACACACGGCACCACCGCGAACTGCAACACGGCTCACTCGCCCAGAAAATGTAGCCAACAAAGAACAAATGAAAATCATTCCAACGAAATTTCACGAAAAAAGTGTCCCTGCAAATAGAGAAATGTTTCAAAAAGTCTAACGTTAGATGTGACTTTCAGGTTAACAACACCCTAAAATTGCGAATAAAACAAACTGAAAGGGACGTAAGACAAATTTTATAGCTCTGGAGTGTATAGGATTGATTCTAGTAACTGTGATAAATATTATATAGGACAAACCGGCCGCCCTTTTATCGTAAGTTTTAGTGAGTATTCACAGCCGCCTGACAACTGCTTGGGGATTGCATTTATCAGAAACTGGTCGTTCTATAGGGAGCACTGCGAATGATATGTGGCAGCGAGGAATGACGCGCGGTTAGAGGCGCCATATCACGGATTATACGGTCCCTCCCTCGGGCGTGGGTGTGTCTCTCGCTCTGAGCATATGTTAGTTGAAGTAGCGTGTAAGCCTAGGGATCGATGACCTCAGCAGTTTGGTTCCTTAGGAATTCACACGCATTTGAACTGTGTGTATGCTCTCCAGGGTAAAAGAAGACTTGCTAGCAGACCTTTAAGTTTATAAAGCGAAAAAACAAGAACCAACAAAAGTGCTCAATGGGCTGTGTGATTTTGTATCCAGTGCCCACTTTTTTTTCTTTGACAATGTTCTACTTAAATCACTGAACGCCTATTGCTTGTTTTATTTACCTAGTACAGACTGCTTTACATATACAGGGTGGTCCATTGATAGTGACCGGGCCAAATATCTCACGAAATAAGCATCAAACGAAAAAACTACAAAGAACGAAACTCGTCTAACTTGAAGGGGGAAACCAGATGCTATGGTTGGCCCACTAGATGGCGCTGCCATAGCTCAAACGGATATCAACTGCGTTTTATTTAACTAGGAACCCCCAATTTTTATTACATAGTCGTGTAGTATGTAAAGATATATGAATGTTTTAGTTGGACCACTTTTTTCGCTTTGTGATAGATGGCGCTGTAATAGTCACAAACGTATAAATACGTGGTATCACGTAACATTCCGCCAGTGCGGACGGTATTTGCTTCGTGATACATTATAGGTGTTAAAATGGACCGTTTACCAATTGCGGAAAAGGTCGATATTGTGTTGATGTATGGCTATTGTGGTCAAAATGCCCAACGGGCGTGTGCTGTGTATGCTGCTCGGTATCCTGGACGACATCATCCAAGTGTCTAGACTATTCGCCGGATAGTTACGTTATTTAAGGAAACAGGAACTGTTCAGCCACGACCTGCAATAAATGGTGATGCCCAAGTAGGTGTTTTAGATGCTGTCGCGGCTAATCCGCACGTCAGTAGCAGACAAATTGCGCGAGAATCGGGAATCTCAAAAACGTCGGTGTTGAGAATGCTACATCAACATCGACTGCACCCATACCATATTTCTATGCACCAGTAATTTCATGGCGACGACTTTGAACGTTGTGTGCAGTTCTGCCACTTGGCACAAGAGAAATTACGGGACGATGACAAATTTTTTGCACGCGTTTTATTTAGCTACGGAGCGCCATTCACCAACAGCGGTGACGTAAACTGGCATAATATGCACTATTAGGCAACGGAAGATCCACGATGGCTGTGACAAGTGAAACATCAGCGACCTCGGCGGGTTAATGTATGGTGCGGCATTATGGGAGGAAGGATAATTGGCCCCCATTTTATCGATGGCAATCGAAATGGTGCAATGTATGCTGATTTCCTACGTAATGTTCTACCGATGTTACTAAAAGATGTTTGACTGCATGACAGAATGGCGATGTACTTCCACCATGATGAATGTACGGCAAATGGCTCGCGTGCGGTTGTAGCGGTATTGAATAGCATATTTCATGACAGGTGGATTGGTCGTCGAAACACCATACCATGGCCCGCACGTTCACCGGATCTGATGTCCCCGGATTTCTTTCTGTGGGGAACGTTGAAGGATATTTGCCATCGTGATCCACCGAAAACGCCTGACAACAAGCATCAGCGCACTGTCAGTGCATGTGCGAACATTACGGAAGGCGAACTACTCGCTGTTGAGAGGAATGTCGTTACACGTATTGCCAAATGCATTGAGGTTGACGGACATAATTTTGAGCACTTATTGCATTAATGTGGTATTTGCAGGTAATCACGTTGTAACAGCATGCGTTCTCAGAAATGATAAGTTCACAAAGGTACATGAATCACGTTGGTACAACTGAAATAAAATGTTCAAACGTACCTAAGTCTGTATTTTAATTTAAAAAACCTACCTGTTACCAACTGTTCGTCTAAAATTGTGAGCCATATGTTTGTGACTATTACAGCGCCATCTATCACAAAGGGAAAAAAGTGGTCCAACTATAACATTCATATTTGTTTACGTACTACACGAATATGTAATAAAAAATGGGGTTCCTATTTAAAAGAACGCAGTTGAAATCCGTTTGACCTATGGCAGCGCCATCTAGCGGGCCAACCATAGCGTCATCTGGCTTCCCCCTTCAAGCTAGACAAATTTCGTTCTTTTTAGTTTTTTGGTTTGACGCTTATTTCGTGAAATATTTGGCCCGATCACGATCAATGGACCACCCTGTATACTTCGTCTTCTCGCGTTGAGCATATTACTTCCGTGTTCTCTTGTCCTTTCTTTGTTTGTGCGATATATATCATTAACTAGATATCTTGTTAACTGACTTACAATGTTCTTTTATTCTTTTCTTGGAACGGCATACCGCAGGGTCGAAGGGCCTTCTGGCGGTCACGCCAACAGATGGAGCTGATTTCTTACTACTGTCTCTTTTCATTCATTTGGCTTCTACCGCTATTTGTTTTATCATTTTTATATTATTCTGTGAACTCCGTATGCTTGTTATTATGTATGTCATATTTTTGTCTAAAATTCGCCCCAAGACCGTATCAGAATAGCTGTCACTTAAATACCTTATTTAACAATGTAACTATGATCGCGTTTTAATTTGTTGCATTTTATTACTGTAATGACTTATACACGTGGTAAGCCTTCTACAGACTTTACCGACTGTACTCTTTTTATTCCGTATCGTACAATTATATCGATGAAGAATGTGTGTATGGCAACAGTAGCGACATCTGGTGAGCTAGCGACGCAAACATTTTGTGGCTACTGTACGGCAGTTTGTTTTGAACAATCTTTTAATAGAATGTACGGCTCCATTACACTGGGACACGTTTTTAGAACAGGTATGCCTCGTCATATTTGAAGGGCATAATTTTAACATATATGTCAGTAATACTTTTCATTATCGCCTATTTTATTGTTTTAAGCTCTAGACGATCCGCTTCTTCTATTTGGGTTTTCCTAGGGTTTGCTGCAGATCTGAAGATGGTCAATGCCGACCGAAACTGGTAGTCCGAGGACATAACAATTTTGTGATCATAGGCTGAAATATAGAAATTTATTCCACACTTTCTCGATCACTGTCTGATTCGCGACCATGTCGCAGCTTGTGCACTTATCTTCCTTCACTATTGAGAAAAGTGCCCTCCCGATGTTGATATTTAATTCGGTGGAAAAACTGCATTCACAACGCACATATTGAACTTCATGCATATAAACAACAATGGGCAGCTATAAACTTTAGAAAAGTATAACAGTTTCTATTAACTAAAACTGTAATATTGCACGCCGTTTATTACCACTTGCTACAAGGGATAGGGCAAGATATGAACTACGTTTGCTCCTTTCTGAACTTCTTTCCCTTCACTTCTGCGGTAGGGCGGATCCTTTATCAACCAGTTTTAGTTAACGCCGTTTTGAGACTTTATTTTTGCTTTTGGGTTCTTATTCGGTTAGGACATAGGGCGTAGTATATAACGCCAGTTAATGGGAGGAATATGTTAATATACATAACCAGAAAAACTGCTGATTCTTTAAAGAATCCAACTCTCGTGTATAAAACAGCTTCAGACGTCTGATTGCTTTAGAAATGAATTACTGCGTTAAATATTTCACTTTAAGCTTGCAAGTGAGGAAAGGTTCACGTAAGTTTGAAATTCGTTGGCAGTCGGTTAGTGCTCTCGTTATGAAACATTCGACGAATACACTCTGGGTAACTGACGCGCCATTTCAAGCAAAAGCGAGTTTTTCATGCATCTAAACGTCTGTCACGTCATCTCTCTTCAACTATTGTCGTAATTTTGCAGATTCATTCAGTGGTATATGTGAATACTGTCTGCAAAGTGTTGCGAATACAGTCGGTAGTAAAGCATTGGAAATGAAATGAGCGTTTGGCGTCATTGGCCGGGAGGCCCCTTACGGGGCAGGTCCGGCCGCCTTGGTGCAGGTCTTATTACATTCGACGCCACATTGGGCGACCTGCGCGACGGATGGGGATGAAATGATGATGAAGACAACACAACACCCAGTCCCGGAGCGGAGGCCGGCCGCGGTGGTCTAGCGGTTCTGGCGCTGCAGTCCGGAACCGCGGGACTGCTACGGTCGCAGGTTCGAATCCTGCCTCGGGCATGGGTGTGTGTGATGTCCTTAGGTTAGTTAGGTTTAAGTAGTTCTACGTTCTAGGGGACTTGTGACCTAAGATGTTGAGTCCCATAGTACTCAGAGCCATTTGAACCGGAGCGGAGAAAATCCCCGACCCAGTCGGGAAACGAACCCGGGCCCGTAGGACAGAAATCTGTCACGCTGACCATTCAGCTGTCGGGGCGGACAGTAAAGCACTATCATCATGTCTGATGTTAAAGTTTTACTGCATGAAGAGCGAAAATGCAGTAAAGCGATAAACGTTTTCCCTTTCGTCATTTTGTGGAAGATGTCAGCGGGAAAAATCTCGTAAGCGCTTCAGGTTATTTTTAATGTTTGTTGTGAGTTGCTAAGTGGTCTTAAAATCGCTCTTTCCCTGAGGTATTACATTTTTTCATGTTAATCGTAAAGTATAAACTAAGCAGACAGAGACTGTTCGACTATATCGATGACGGGAGCTGTCATGAAATGGACGTAACTAGTAATTGTCGGTCTGTCGTTAACAAGAAGATGAGTGACTGTGAGAAGAAACTTAAAAGAAATTCAACACCGCTCTTGGTTTTGTAACAAAAAAAATTCATAAAAATGGTAGCTGACTTTGTAACGTAATTTTAAATTGAAGACACATACTTGCATTGGTCATGCAATATGTATTCAAGGCTGCTACAATGGCGGTATCGCCGTATTACGACGACTGATTTGATTCAAGCTCTCCGACAAACTGCGGAAAAAGCATTCAGAAAACAGGGTAGATCAAGGAACGTTTAAAAGTAAGAAGTAACTCCAATATATATCTCACTATGATTGTAATTATCCTAAGTTCATACAGAATGAGATTTTTACTCTGCAGCGGAGTGTGCGCTCATATGAAACTTCCTGGCCGATTAAAACTGTGTGCCGGTCCGAGACTCGAACTCGGGACCTTTGCCTTTCGCGGGCAAGTGCTCTACCATCTGAGCTACCCAAACACGACTCACGCCCCGTCCTCACAGCTTTATTCTGCCAGTATCTCGTCTCCTACCTTTCAAACTTGAAAGAAGATCTTCTGCGAACCTTGCAGAACTAGCACTACTGCAAGAAAGGATATTGCGGAAACATGGTTTAGCCACAGCCTGGGGGATGTTTCCAGAATGAGATTTTCACTCTGCAGCGGAGTGTGCGCTGATATGAAACTTCCTGGCAGATTAAAACTGTGTGCCGGACCGAGACTCGAACTCGGGACCTCCTTTCGCGGGTGGTACAGCACTTGCCCGCGAAAGGCAAAGGTCCCGAGTTCGAATCTGAGTCCGGCACATAGTTTTAATCTGCCAGGAGGTTTTAATTTCATACAAATTATAAAAACGTATGTAAGTATGTATGGACGCCCGCACGTATGTGTGTGAGAATGACAGAGAGAGGGAGGGTGAAGTTAATAGATGAGACAGGGGGGGATGGATAGAGAGAACAGTTAGGAAAGGTCAATAAAGAGAGAATGGACAGGTAGACAGAGGGGAAGGAGACGGAGAAGGAGGAGAGGGACTAGTGGAAAATTGGAACAGATAAATACCCGGGCAACGCCGGGTTTTTCAGCTAGTGTGTAACAAAAATATGAGACCACTTTACGCCTAATGTGGAGTCAGGAGGAGCGCCAGGAGCAGAAAGACAGTCGTTGTTGCTACGGCGCCAGCATTTGCTCCTTAAAAAAAAATACAAATGAAAAGTGAACAACGAGTACTTTTACGCTGCACGTAATGACTTAATGTATGTTATCTCTCGGCTTGGCAATCTGTCAATACTAATCTGGAATGTTCTCTTACAGTCTCATTCTCAGATACTGAACGAATAAACACCGGGTACCTTGCTCGTCGTCAATTATGCTGTCTCAAAACAAACACAGAGTTTCTAACTGTAATACTTGTCTTACTGTGTTATCTTTTTAACATAAGATTATACCTTTTAATGAGTGGATTGTGAATTTAAATTCAGTTGATAATCACGCAAAATATTGAAAACCAAATTTTTGTTGCCCCTGGACGTGTTACATAGACAAGCACCGGGTGTAGGGTTACAGCTTCTGGGTTCCGGGATAGCCGCTGAGTGACATGGGTTACTTAATCGCGGAAATCTCAGCTGCTGTTGTTTGGCGCTCTGAGTCCTGTTGCTTTGTATAGTAGGACTGATACATTAAGAATTCCTGTTTTCGTTGATTCATATCTTCTATGATTCATATGAATTCATTGATTCATATCTTCTATGATATTAGATGGGAAGGTCATATAACTAATGGGGAGGTATTGAATAGGATTGGGGAGAAGTTTGTGGCGCAACTTGACTAGAAGAAGGGATCGGTTGGGAGGACATGTTCTGAGGCATCAAGGGATCACTAATTTAGTATTGGAGGGCAGCGTGGAGGGTAAAAATCGTAGAGGGAGACCAAGAGATGAATACACTAAGCAGATTCAGAAGGAGGCAGGTTGCGTAGGTTGCAGTAGGTACTGGGAGATGAAGAAGCTTGCACAGGATAGAGTAGCATGGAGAGCTGCATCAAACCTGTCTCAGGACTGAAGACCACAACAACAACATCTTCTATGATGGCTATGTCCATGAGTTCAGTTATTTCTCTCTAGGATAGACCGTCCCATGTTGTAGTTTTCCTAGTTATTTATGAATTGAGTTTATTTCTTCATTGTTTACAAATGACTGGTGGAATATGTTTCATGAAGCTTCAGTAATGACGTGAGGAGTATATATGTATTTGTACTGTGGACATTTGAAGGGTCCAGCTAATCGTAACTTCGTCCTGGTGGTACACGTGACCTCCTCAGCTTGAACGGACGATATTATCGATGCTTGCACTCCATACTCACGTAGTGTATGAACGAATATCTTCAAGGAAACACTGGTCGGACCGAATCACACAAGTGCTCCAGTACAGACCTAAAAATACAACTGTCCACTTAATTTCGCCTGCGAGTTTACAACCAAATAATTTTGTTTTACTTGATAAAAGAAGAAAATTTTTGAACAGTACATTGGTACTTGCACCTTATACGTGACATTTTAGTTTGGTAATAGAAATTGAACACCACAGCCGTATTTTGAAAGAATTCAGGTGACTAGTTTGAGCGCTACATTTATGTGATCTTCAGTTCCTGCTATTAACCAAATAAGGGCTTCCAGTCATTGGCTCATGTATGCTAAGGACCCATACTGTAACCAGATGCTGCGAACTGCTATTCGTAAGAAATTTATGTTCCCAACGTGTAGTCACTATTGTTTCTTTTGTCCGCTTTAGGTGTCAATGTTTTTTAGATGTACAAAGATGTACACAAGTAAGATGCTCCTAGCTCTTGATGTACGACTCTCTTTCTTGAATATCACTTATCTGAAGATAAATTATTGATGAAGCTACATGACTGATGGATAACTGTAATAAAGCAATTTCTGGAAATCCATTATACACTCCTGGAAATTGAAATAAGAACACCGTGAACTCATTGTCCCAGGAAGGGGAAACTTTATTGACACATTCCTGGGGTCAGATACATCACATGATCACACTGACAGAACCACAGGCACATAGACACAGGCAACAGAGCATGCACAATGTCGGCACTAGTACAGTGTATATCCACCTTTCGCAGCAATGCAGGCTGCTATTCTCCCATGGAGACGATCGTAGAGATGCTGGATGTAGTCCTGTGGAACGGCTTGCCATGCCATTTCCACCTGGCGCCTCAGTTGTACCAGCGTTCGTGCTGGACGTGCAGACCGCGTGAGACGACGCTTCATCCAGTCCCAAACATGCTCAATGGGGGACAGATCCGGAGATCTTGCTGGCCAGGGTAGTTGACTTACACCTTCTAGAGCACGTTGGGTGGCACGGGATACATGCGCACGTGCACTGTCCTGTTGGAACAGCGAGTTCCCTTGCCGGTCTAGGAATGGTAGAACGATGGGTTCGATGACGGTTTGGATGTACCGTGCACTATTCAGTGTCCCCTCGACGATCACCAGTGGTGTACGGCCAGTGTAGGAGATCGCTCCGCACACCATGATGCCGGGTGTTGGCCCTGTGTGCCTCGGTCGTATGCAGTCCTGATTGTGGCGCTCACCTGCACGGCGCCAAACACGCATACGACCATCATTGGCACCAAGGCAGAAGCGACTCTCATCGCTGAAGAAGACACGTCTCCATTCGTCCCTCCATTCACGCCTGTCGCGACACCACTGGAGGCGGGCTGCACGATGTTGGGGCGTGAGCGGAAGACGGCCTAACGGTGTGCGGGACCGTAGCCCAGCTTCATGGAGACGGTTGCGAATGGTCCTCGCCGATACTCCAGGAGCAACAGTGTCCCTAATTTGCTGGGAAGTGGCGGTGCGGTCCCCTACGGCACTGCGTAGGATCCTACGGTCTTGGCGTGCATCCGTGCGTCGCTGCGGTCCGGTCCCAGGTCGACGGGCACGTGCACCTTCCGCCGACCACTGGCGACAACATCGATGTACTGTGGAGACCTCACGCCCCACGTGTTGAGCAATTCGGCGGTACGTCCACCCGGCCTCCCGCATGCCCACTATACGCCCTCGCTCAAAGTCCGTCAACTGCACATACGGTTCACGTCCACGCTGTCGCGGCATGCTACCAGTGTTAAAGACTGCGATGGAGCTCCGTATGCCACGGCAAACTGGCTGACACTGACGGCGGCGGTGCACAAATGCTGCGCAGCTAGCGCCATTCGACGGCCAACACCGCGGTTCCTGGTGTGTCCGCTGTGCCGTGCGTGTGATCATTGCTTGTACAGCCCTCTCGCAGTGTCCGGAGCAAGGATGGTGGGTCTGACACACCGGTGTCAATGTGTTCTTTTTTCCATTTCCAGGAGTGTACATGTAGAACATTTTATGGTGGAATGTTGCCCAGAAGTCCCCTTTTAGATCATAAAGTACGCACATTTCAAAAAAACATCGTCAGAATATGAATGGTGTCGGGCGGTCCATTTTTAACAGATGTATCGTCATCTGCTTGTGAACAGGCGTTACAAAGATTAGATCAGTTTCAATAGGGAGACCTAGATGTGAGTACACTAATCAGATCTAGTTCCACGTTGGCCACAGAGGCCTACACAGGACAGAACAGCGTTCACGGCTGCATCAAACCAGTCTTCGGACTGAAGACCACAACAGCAATATAACGAGTCCTCATTTCTCTTATCGTGTCTTCGCGATTCTTACGTAAAATGACGTTCTCCAGTCTAACCTTTCTCAGTGGTGTTCCGTGCAAAGATCGTAGTCTTCTCTCCAGGGATTTCCATTTGAGTTCACGGAGCATTTACATAATACTTGCGTTGTCACGTCTCGGCACAGATCCTGCCACTGGCTTTGGACGGAGGTGTGGCCTGCATTGCGCAATTAGTAGGCCTCATCCCACAGTGTCGTCCAGGTACTAAGGTAGAATGATAGGGATAAAATGTCTCCTAGGATGGTTAACGCAGGTGGTTTTGAAATGGAGAAGTCGTGAATAAAGGTGCAGATAGTTACGGATTCAATTGAAGATCAATTGCTTTTTCCAATACTTCAACCTTACTCACAGAGGTCTCTTTCTGTGGTTTTATATCTTCGCAAATCAATGAATACACCCTCCGACTGTACAGTGATCAGCCAGAACCTCATGGCCACCTACCTAATATCCGGTACGTGCACCTTTATCGCGCATAACAGCGGCGACGCGTCGTGGCGTGGAAACAAGACATCTCGGTAGGTCGCTGGAGGGAATTGGCACCGCATCTCCACACACGTCACCTAATTCTCGTAAGTTTCGGAGAGGGAACTCTGACGCGACGCTCAGTCACATCCCAGATGAGTTCGATCGGGTGCAGATCTAGGGAGTAGCGGAGGCCAGCACATCAAATGGAACTCTCCACTGCGTTCCTAGAACCACTCCGCCACACTTCTGGGTTTGTGATAGGACGCATAATCTTTTTGAAGAATGCCACTGCTGTGTGGAAACATGATCGTCATGCAGGGGTGTACGAGGTCTGCAACCTCCGCCGGTCGCTGTGGTCGAGCGGTTCTAGGCGCTTCAGTCCGGAACCACGCGGCTGCTACGGTCGCAGGTTCGAATCCTGCTTTGGGCATGGATGTGTGTGATGTCCTTAGGTTGGTTAGGTTTAAGAAGTTGTAAGTCTAGGGGACTGATGGCCTCAGATGTTAAGTCCCATAGTGCTTGGAGCCATTTGATTTTGCAACCTCCTCCGATACCCCTTGGCCGGCATGGTGTCTTTCACGAGCTCCACTGGACCCATGGATCCCAACTTGAATGTTCCCCAGAGCATAACGGAGCCGCCGCCAGCTTGTCTCCATCCCACAGTACAGGCGTCAAGGAGCTGTTCCCATGGAAGACGACGGATTCGCGTCCTCCCATCGAAATAATGTAGCCGGTCTCGGGACTGATCAAACCATGCAGCGCTCTTCCACTGCGCCACCATCCAGTTCCGATGATCACGTGCCCATTTCGGTCGTAGTTGCCATTGTCGTCGTGTTAACATTGGCACATGCACAGGGTCGTCAGCGTTGGAGGTCCATCGTTAGGAGTGTTCGGTGCACTGTGTGTTCAGACACACTTATACTCTGACCAGCATTAAAGTCTGATGTTAGTTCCACCACTGTTCGCCGCCTGTCATGTTTTACCAGTCTGCCCAGCCTACGACGTCGGGCATCTGTAATGAGGGCTCGCTGCCCAACCCCCCGATCTGGACGTGGTTTCACCTTGGTTGTTGAAGACACCTGTGGTGTGCGTACTGTAAGACCTTCAGTACACACACCATCAGATTATTTGACTTGTCGCTCTAATGAAGTAGGCGAGTGTCAGCAATATGTCTCGTGGTCTTATCATGGCGTGTTTATCTTCTGCCGTTAGGTCAGACGATAGAAATGCCACCTGCACGCTTAGAGTAGCAAACTGACGGTAACTAACTTTAAACAGAACTTGATTAATTTTCACACACATTTATTAAAATAATAACAAGCATAAAAATTACTTAACTGGGTTCTGGATGCTATTTACAATTGACAATCTGAAGTTCCTTTGGTATTGGTACGTTAATCTTATTCTCACATATTTTTCTGATACTCGACAAAAGTGTCTATACATTTATCTTCATGGCTATGTACAGGAATATGGTAATCTTATTATGCGCAGACTATAGACTGGTACAGACTAATGCAGACTGGTACAGACAAATGCAGACTGACTAATCGGAGGTCTGTACACTCGTTATAATACCTCACGCGTTCATGTATGACTGCGCGAGTGTGATCCGCGAGGAGAAAAGGTTCTACGTTAGCAGCTGTCTCATTGGCTGCATTACATATTAATACGCGGATCGGCGGAAACAGAATTTGGTCCGTCTCTATGGCTGCGCCATCTCGTAGTGCGGAGACGGACGAGCGCTGCGCCTGCGCTGTTGTGCTTAGAGGGGCGCGCTCTAGTGGGAAAGTTGTGTACGCGCTGACTACGCGGAACTATGTACACAACAACACCACAGGACTCCTCGAACACCCGACAAATCGTGCAGTTTCCGAAATGCTCCTGCCGAGCCTCAGGGCCATCACATTCCGCCCTCGGTCGAACTCAGATAAATCGCGCGCCTTTGCCATCTCATACACAGAGAACACGCTCACTGATACTACAAGCACTGTACGTGTGTCTGACTAACACTCATTCCCCGCCAGTGGTCACAATGTTGTAGCTGATCTGTGAATGTCTCAATCCTTTCCAGCAAGCCGCACTTCCTCAATTCCACCTCTTGCTGTCGGAGAAGAGCGCTCTGCTTGCGGGTCATTCCAACATTACACAGTCAAATACTTTAACCACAATGGAAGACAAGTGGTAGACAGCGCTTGTTGCCCTTTAGATTCTGACACACAGAAAATACAAGTAAATTGCGCCTAGCTCGTGACGTATGAAGTCGCAGAGTGATCCTGCACTCTCTGTAGCTGTATCCAGTACGTCGACTCCTCTTTCTTTAATATTAAGTAACTGGACGTTGGAATCATTGATGAAGCTGTATCACTGATAGTTTACTGTAATAACTAATTTCTGGAAATCCTATATACTAGAGAAAAACTCCACAGAAATTATTCTTAAGTAACAAGCAGAAAACTCAAGGTAATAAAATGATTCAAAGGGCTCTGAGCACTATGGGATTTAACTGCTAAGGTCATCAGTCCCCTAGAACTTAGAACTACTTAAACCTAACAAACCTAACGACATCACACACATCCATGCCCGAGGCAGGATTCGAACCTGCGACCGTAGCGGCCACGGGGTTCCAGACTGTAGCGCCTAGAACCGCTCGGCCACTCCGGCCGGCCTCAAGGTAATAGCTGTTGCTGGATACTTATCGGAAACTCAGTTGTCCTCTCTCGAACGTGTACAGTCTTCTCGTAGTTTTACTACGGCAGCATCGAAATGTCACTCTGTAGCAGCTCTGAGGCTTGGCTGTAGTACGGCTTCTGATGTTTCCTATCTAAATGACTTTCTTGGCTCTCAGCATTGGCCGTTTCTATACTCGTTTCTCACGAGATTTTGTCCGAGTTTCTCGCGGAGAGATTTTTTTCCCTGACTCTTCCGAATGTCTTCCTAAAGGTTCTTCCAGAACCCCGCAAAAGCTTTCCGAACATTCTGCTTGTATGCCAGCGTCTGCTAGCCACCTCGGACTGCCTCAGGATGTTGCCCTCTCGCAGCCATCACAGAGTAGCCGCGTCCCCCGCACAGGCTGTCAACAAGTCTGACGTCATACAGATCGCTGGCCCACTTTGTGATGTCCGCCGGACACCACTCATTGTTCGCTGTCCCCAATATTACTCTCAAAAAAGTATCATTTCCTTGCAGCCATTCCACTCCTTGCATTAATAAAATTCCACAGCCAAGACAGCGTGTAACAAATACTGCAACACTACTCTAAACTGCTTCGAAGGCTTCCTCTTATCGGTCCTAGTGGGGCTCCCAAATAAGCGAGCAGTACTCAAGAATGGGCCACACAAGTGTTGTGTACGCAGTCTCCTTTGTAGATGAGCTGCGCTTCCTCAGATTTCTCCAAACAAACTGAAATCGCAAAATTCGTCTTCCCTACTACTGTGATTACGTGCCCTGACATCTGACGTCGCTTTGCAGCGTTACGGCCAGATATTTCCTAGACCTGATTGTGTTAAGCAGCGCACTACTTGCGCCGCTTTCGAACATAACAGGTGTGTTTTTCCTACCCATCTGCATTAACTTACATTTTTCTACACTTAGAGCAAGCTGTCATTCAGAGAAGGAACGTTACTGTTTGGAAGGTATTTTCTGTTATATTGTGCTACCCTCTTTTTTTTTTTTTTTACATTTCCGCTTTATCTCTGAAAACGTTAATTATCCAATGAAACCAGGTTTGTTTCTTTTGCCAGTTATCGGCATATTATCTTGGTTTTGGCTATACGCAAATTACTGAAAACCTGATACAGAAATTATATTTGCGAAATTTTAATCACTCATTCGCTACAAAATATGGTAATGTTCTGAATAACATTTTCTGTTCGAAGATTATCCCAGTCTTGCTGCAGTCTCACCTAACAAACTTATTCTCTTTGTCTGGGACTGTGCCTCATCTTTAGCTATGTATTATGTGCTTGTTGAAATTCAACTGCGAACAAATACGTATACAGAGTTAACATCAATAAAATCAACGAACTTCAGGGACCGATTCCCCACTGGAAATGAAGGAAAAGCTGGTCCTATGAACATGTGTCCGGAAATGCATCATTGCCATGGCAGACGGCGCTGACGAATGAGTGTTTCTCGGACCACGTGCCGTGTGTTTCTTGCGTGTTGCAGGCTGTCCGAGGCCTACGAGAAGACAGACTGCGGCGAAGGTAGGCCGAGTTCGCTCACTCGCTCGCTCAACACAGCAGAAGAACTGCGTTTCTACACCTCTTAACTCGTAACTGAGTGTGTACGTACAAACGAGAATTGCATCTTCTGCTGGGATACACTACTATGGAATATTACTGCTATTAGTCCTACAATGGTAAAAAGTGCACAGACCTGCTAATAATTTGTTACAGGTGTACTGGGGTACAATAAAATTAAAATCATGTCAAAGTGATTATCAGTTGCATAAGGTATCATATCTTGCGTGAAATGAGGACTGTTACGGCGGCCGATCCTGGCGGAAGTTCGAGTCCTCCTTCGGGCATGGGTGTGTGTGTGTTTGTCCATAGGATAGTGCTCAAATGGTTCTGAGCACTATGGGACTTAACATCTGTGGTCATCAGTCCCCTAGAACTTAGAACTACTTAAACCTAACTAACCTAAGGACATCGCACACATCCACGCCCGAGGCAGGATTCGAACTTGCGACCGTAGCAGTCGCGCGGTTCCGGACTGAGCGCCTAGAACCGCTAGACCACCGCGGCCGGCTACACTCTACAAAGTTTGCCCTCCACACTTACTGCCATTACCAAATTCACTATTTCTTGATGACTGAGAATGCTCCCTGTCAACCGATGCCTTCTTTTAGTAAGTTTGGGGCACATTTTCTACAGCAATTCAATTCAGCACCTCTTCATTAATTACTCAGACTGCCCATCTAATGCTCATCATTCTTCTGTGAGCCGTGCGTGGCTCGTGTTCCCACCATCATGTATTTTACACTCTGTTTTTTTAACGTACTTCCACCTCACTACGTTAATTTAAATTACTACTGTTGCTGAGCTGCTGCTTTGTCTGACCGTGACCAGCGCTAGCAGCACGTATCGATATATCTCCTCTCGTAGTATCTTTGCTCGACTGCTATTACTTCCCGGTCGTTGTCTGTCGTAATCCAGTTGGGGTTGCGAGTTCAGGCTGCCCGTCAGTTGGAACGCGTCTAGAGCACAGGCCGGACCTGCCAGTCGGGAAGCTGCAAAGCGGCATTAGTGCAGTCGGGTTGGGGCAGCAGTGAGGTCTGCGTCGACATGGCTCGCCCGACCATTGCCGCCATGCTTCACTCGAGCCGGGCCACGCTCTTGGTGGATCGGCGGTCGGCCGTCCTACCGGACGACGCGTTTTGGCTCGCCGATCGTTCATGAGTCGGCTGTGTATGTGTGCATTGACTTCCGATTTGTCTTCGCGTGTGCTTAGTTAGTGTTGGGTATCGTTCAGGTCTTCGTGCCAGTGTTTGTCAGGTTGTGTGTAGTTGGCGTTCTTTCCACTGAAGACTATTTTAGATGTTATTGGCATTTTGAGAGGAGTCGGTCGGTTGCTGCGGACCAGGGAAGTTATCTCCGCGCGCTGCAGTCGGCTGGGTCCGCTGGCGGTCCCTGCGCAGTGTCGGAGCGTGTGTGGAGCTGTCCGATCGCTGCGAGCTTCGTGGTTCACCGACCCAGGATGTCAAAGTTGAGTAGTGGTTTCAAGTATCCAAGCCCCGTCCATTCATATTGTGTGGTTCGTTTCAGTGGTTCGCTGTTGAAGAGGTTCCCCTGTGAGCAACACCGAGTGCTTCTATTGCTGAAATTTAGCCGCCATGCGGTGGAATTAACTATATTGGTCGATTACAAAAACTGCACCAGCGAAATTTCTGCCTTGTGGCCGTTAGCGTTCCGGTTACCTGCCCCGGGCACTAACGTAATTTCTGGCAGCGTCCTTTCCTCACCTGTTGTTACTGTCCAACACGGTGTGTAGTTTTGACAGGTTAATAAATATACATATTTCATTGTAGAAAATCACGCCCGTAGCGTTTTGTACCGATTGGTCGCAATGAAGTCGTTGTATCGGTCGATCATTGGCTGTCCCTTGTTGGGATCCGACGGATCAAGTGTAGTTGGGCTCACCACCTGTCTCACCTAAGTGAACGAGGGCAGACCGACCCCCTGGAGGCTTCTGAGTGCCGTTGTCTTTACTGTCTTTCTCACCGGTGTTTAATTGTGTGTTTATAATCTGTCACAGCCAATGATAAAAGAAAAATACTTGGTTTTACTGTATTTTATGTATTTAAGTTTGAATTCCGGCAAGTGGATATTTGCTGAAAGGTTATTGGCGTTGTGTTGTCTTTTCTTTTAGTCCTGCTTCAGCTACTTAAAACTTATGGTTATATTCTTTTTAATTTTGGAAAAATAATTGTGGGCCATCAGCCCTGGGAACGTTATTCTTAAAATTACCTTTCACGCCTAAACATTGCGGCCTTCTGCCTTTGAAAGGTTATGGTAATTTATTTTAAAATCATCAAAATTTTACTGTGAGCCTTCAGCCGTTGGTATTGCATCTCGTTTATGTCTGTCAATCAACTTTTGCCTTGAGGCTTTCGGCCTAGCTGTGATATTAAAATATATTTTAATTATTTTTATTTGCTATTTTAACTGCATTTTTATCTTGTTGGTTTTTAAGATTTCTTGTTTGGAGGCCTGTAGCCGTGAAAGAATTGCATTTTTAAACTCGTGGTTGTAAAAGTTCCGCTATGTGCCGCTTTGGTTGTAAATGTGTTATTAAATTACGATAAATTACAATTTTAAGGTGAAACTAACCCTACCTTATTTTGTCCTTTCTACAACCCTAATCACCTGTTCTGCCCAGCGGGTTTAGCGGGCGTATCATTCTGCAGCACCACATAGCTTCCCTTCTTGTCTGAAGTCCTCGTACGGGGGCATACAGACAGTCGCCTTCCCCTCGCTTCATTTTCGAGTGGAACAGGACATGAAATCAGTGCCAGTACTACGAAGTACCTTCCCCCATGCTCCGTACCAGAGCTTAAGGAGCATCTATGTAGATGGAGACGTAGACTGAGGTGACCTTTTTCTCGGCATAGTCCAGCAACTCGACGTGGAATGGACTCAAGTCCCCTGCAGAAATACTGAGCCATGGTGCCCCTATAGCCGTCCGTAATTTCGAAAGCATTGCAGATGCAGGATTTTGTGCATGGACTGATCTGTCAATTATGTTACATAAATGATCGATGGGATTCATGTGGGACAATTTGGACGACCAAATCGTCCGCTCGAAATGTCCAGAATGATCTTCGAAACAGCTGCCAACAACTGTGATCCAGTGACATGGCATCGTTGTTTTGGAAAGTGAAGTCCATGAATGGCTGTTAATGGGGTCAAAGTAGCCGAACTTAAGTTTTCCAGTCAATGATCAGTTCAGTTGGACCAGAGGACCCAGTCTAAAGAAAGCCCACACCATTATGGAGCCACCACCAACATGCACAATGCCTTGTTGATAACCTGTGTCCCGGCGGAGGTTCGAGTCCTCCTTCGGGCATGGGTGTGTGTGTTTGTCCTTAGGATAATTTAGTTTAAGTAGTGTGTAAGCTTAGGGACTGATGACATTAGCAGTTAAGTCCCATAAGATTTCACACACATTTGAACGTTTTTGAACCTGTGTCTATGACTTCGTGGGAAGTACTCACACTCCAACCCTACGACAAGCTTTTACGAACTGAAATCAGGAATAAACTGACCATGCCACGGTTGTCTAAGGTCGAACCGATATCGTCACGAGCTCAGGACAGGCGCTGCCGAAGATATTGTGCTGTTGGCAAAGGAAGTCGAGTCGGTCGTCTGCTGCCAAAGCCCATTAACGCCAAATTTCGCCGCACTGTCGTAAAGGATAGGTTCTCCGTACGTCCCACATTGATTTCTGCGGTTACTTCGCGCAGTGTTGTTTGTTTCTTAGCACTGACGAATCCATGCAAATACCGCTCTCTGGATCGTTAAGTGAAGGTCGTCGGGCACTGCGTTGCCCACGGTGAGAGGTAATGCATGAAATTTGGTATTCTGTGCACATTCTTGACACTGTCGATCTCGGAATATTGAATTGCGTAACGATTCCCCGTTCAAATTATGAAAATTTCCAACGTGCGGCCATAATCGGCCATAATCACGTCGGGCACCTTTTCATATGTATCAACTGGGTACAAATGACAGCTCCGCCGATCCACTACATTTTTATACCTAGTGTACGCGATACTGCTGCCGTCTGCATATGTGCATATCGTTATCCTGTGACTTTTACCACCACATTGTAGATGTAGATTCAGATACAGCTCGCCATAAAAACACGCACTGTGGCAGTTCCCTTTAAACATTACACATCGACCTCCGACTGTTTTTTCTCACTTTACACCACGTCACACACAATAATTAATTCCTCACATCCTTTGATGTGACTACATCTTCTGTTTCTCGCGCATCACACCGCTAATTACCCCAACACGTACCGTTAATTGTTTCTCTGCGCTCAACTGTCTCCGTCTCCCTCTTTCTCTCAATTTACATTCATTTTAATTTCTCTGGCCAAAGTACTTGCAAGTCCAAACGTTGATCGATGTACAAGCCCGACATTCTACGAGTCCAATGAAGCCTATGCAACTTAACTTTGTTCATTGAAGGAAAGCAAAAAGAAAAGGAAAGGAAAAAAGGAAAAAGAATAAGAATAAGAAAAAGAAAGGAAAAAAGGAAAAAGAAAAAGAAAGGAAAAAAGGAAAAAGAAAGGAAAAAAGGAAAAAGAAAGGAAAAAAGGAAAAAGAAAATGAAAAGAAAAAGAACAGGAAGGGAAAAAAGTTAAAAGGGAAGAAGATAAAAGGTGCAAACGAAAGAAAAAGGTGCAAACGGAAGAAAAAGGTGCAAACGAAAGAAAAAGGTGCAAACGAAAGAAAAAGGTGCAAACGAAAGAAAAAGGTGCAAACGAAAGAAAAAGGTGCAAACGAAAGAAAAAGGTGCAAACGAAAAAAAAGGTGCAAACGAAAAAAAAGGTGCAAACGAAAAAAAAGGTGCAAACGAAAAAAAAGGTGAAACGAGAAATGGGAAAACGAGAAGGAATTACTCATTTCATCTGCATGGAGACTTTGTGTGGATTGGTGACAACGAGCTAAAATGCGTGCCGGACCGAAACCTCCTGCCTGCTAGGCTGTTGTGTAAACTACTGCTCCGGCCGGAGTGGCCGTGCGGTTCTTGGCGCTACAATCTGGAACCGCGAGACCGCTACGGTCGCAGGTTCGAATCCTGCCTCGGGCATGGATGTGTGTGATGTCTTTAGGTTGGTTAGCTTTAAGTAGTTCTAAGTTCTAGGGGACTGATGATCTCTGAAGTTGAGTTCCATAGTGCTCAGAGCCGTTTGAATCATTTTTTAAACCACTGCGCCACGCAGACACAGTGTTTATCGCAAGCGCGTTGACTACCTAGCGCCACCTATCCTCAGTCCTCGTCCACGTGCTCCGTGCTCGCTGCTTTGAGATTCCCGCTCGAGGTCGTACGTAAATGTGCAGCCGCGCTGAAGACTGGGATTCATTGCCCATCATACGAGTCTGCGCAACGGCTGTCTAGCCGATCTGCTCTCTCCGTCAGCAGCGTTCCAGACGCGTGGCTAGCTGGCGGTCCTGGTGCAGCTAGCGCCAGTTTCCGCCTGGCTGGTGACGCTGGCGCCAGTCACGCCGCCAGCGGCCGCAGGCGAGGTGCCAGTCACGAACAGCCTTGTCAAGGCCTCGCGCCACCGTGCCAACCAGCCGCGCGCACGTGGGCGGACAGACAGATCGGCGGAGTCCGGCAGATTCCTTGGCCAACGTTGCCGCCGTATTACAGTTCGTTTTCCTATTCCGTCAGTTCTTATGTGCAATTCCAATTTTCCTCTTTCATCCACGACGTCATGTACGATGCGAAGGGTGTAAGCAACTTTTCCTTCAATGTCATCTGTAGCTGTCTAAACAACTCGCCTAATCTATGCTGTTAATCGGTATGCATACGACAGCATGCGTACCTAATATGTTCCAAAACGCCACGCAAAAAAACGGGATTTTCCGGTACTCATATCTGGTTCAAATGGCTCTGAGCACTATGGGACTTAACTTCTGAGGTCATCAGTCCCCTAGAACTTAGAACTACTTAAACCTAACTAACCTAAGGACATCACACACATCCTTGCCCGAGGCAGGATTCGAACCTGCGACCGTAGGGGTCGCGCGGTTCCAGACTGAAGCGCCTAGAACCGCTCGACCACTCCGGCCGGCACTCATATCTGGGTTTCTGTTGGTGATAAACGGTAAGGTCAACTGTTCTGGATAATCCTTGGACTAGGAACTATTTGTATACCTAACAGAAGGATTTTCGTAGTGCCACTATAGTACAGGGTCGAAGCACAAATATTACACACTTCCGCCTACTTAGGAAAATGAAACAAATCGGTCGGTTCTTTTTGCATTTGATGTGGCCTATAGTCGACTTGATGGGACGTACTGAGGCACTATTAGTTCATCGATGATTCCTTGTAAAACACTACTGTACTATATTTTCGCAGTAACCAGCAGACCACAACCCTGCCAAGGATTCCAAGACGGCTGTGCACAGAAAATAGCTGAAATCTTTATGATATGTTACTAAAATCCCGGTCTCTAACAACTTTCAAAATGTTCTTGATATCTTCTTCCGTTTCCAAAATACAGAGGTTCAAAGTTACCATATTTATACACCTAAAATGCGGTATGAGGAGATATCTAAATATTAAATAACCGCAGCAGACTGTTCAGATTTTAACGATATATTCTATATCTAGAAGAGTAGTCTTCCCGTTTTCAAAAATCTTTATCCACCATCGATAAACATCCCAACAACGTGTTTTTTGCGTACCAAAACATAACCTCTGATTCAGAGTCGGCTTTGCACAGCAAATGCCTGAAATTTTTACGATGTATTCCTCAGAGACCGATCTCCAACAACCTTGAAAATCTTGATATCGCCATCCGTTTCTGAGATACAGAGATTCAAACTTGCCTTACTTGCACACGCAAAATACGCACGTAAAATCCGATAGTTTAAGCTGTAAAGTGTGTGTTATTATCTGAGAACCGCATGTTGTAATATTGAAACATATACTTTTTGCTTTTTTTTTTTGCCAGATAAAACCTGGTCTGAGGAGCAAAATTAGTTTTGCGTTTCTTCAGTTTCACGTAAGGAAACTATCTTAAGTTTGTATGACCAATACATTTCTTTTGGTATGAGTTACATGCCCTGGTGCAGCAGGGAAAAGGAACCAGCGGAAAAATGCTACTACCGGAGCACAAATAATGCGAATATGTTCGTGTTTATGTAAAAGATCCTGAATGAAAAGTGGGCACCAGCTGACTCGTTCTATTTTCCTGAGTACCTTAAAAATTTACCGGCAAATTTTGACGTGTGAACACATTTGCGCTTTTATGCTCAGAGAGAAGGCGGCAGTGACAGAGAGATGGAAAAGTAATAAGCAGTGGAAAGTAGCTACAGAGTGGTTGTGTGATAAAAAGAGCGAAGGAGACAATGGCAGTGTGAAAGAAAGAGAGGGACACAGTGGCAGTAGTACGTAGTTGACAGTGGCAGAACAGTGCTAGGAAAAGAGTGAAGGAGACAACGTCAGGGCGGCGAGCGGGAATAAAGAGAAAGAGAAAGAGAAAATGGAAATGGGTGAGTGTGAGTGTGTGTGTGTGTGTGTGTGTGAGAGAGAGAGAGAGAGAGAGAGAGAGAGAGAGAGAGAGAGAGGGGGGGGGGGGGACAGTGAGCCTCAGTACGAAGGAATGAGATATTAACAGTAAGAGAGGATAAGAGGGAGAGAGAGAGGATACAGTAGGAGGAGGACATAACGAAGGAGGCTGTGGCTGTGACACAGAAGACTATGACACAGAGAGACACAAAGAGATAATGACAATGAGTTCGGCTGAATGAGTGAGCGAGAAAGGGCAACTGGGAGTGGATGTGTATGTGGAACTTACAGCGATATACGTGACAGTTGGGAGAGCTTATACGAGTTTGAGGTGAGCTGCATGTTAAAAAAAGCGTGAATATGTTCGCATGCCAAACTTTTTGGGAAACTTTGTAAAAGTGCTGAGGAAGATAGAATGAGACATTGTGTACCCCACTTTTCAGTCAGAGTCTTAAAATAAACACAAACATATTTGCTTTTTTTGTGCTCCGACAGGAGCATCTTTCCACTGGTTCCGAATATGTCGCGATTTCCCAGGGTGTGACTAGTTGGATCCCAAAAGCACAAATTTTATAATGTTGGTTCTCATAAATATTTGGCAGTTTCTTATCGAGTGTGGCACCATTTCTTTTAGGATTCATTTCTTATGTATCGCTCTGTCTGCTTCAGCTACATAGCACAATTATGGGTGTTCATTCTACGTTTCGTTATTTTTCTTGTTGATGGTTCTGTACCTCAACGGTATTCGCATCACACAGGACTAACGGAGGACATCGAAAAAGTTCGAAGAACTGAAACTCGTTTTCTGTTATGGAGAAATAGAGGAGAGATTTCCACTGATGTGATACGCGAATTGGGGTGCTAAACATTAAAACAAAGGCGTTTCTCCCTGCAGCAGGATCTTCTCATGAAATTCCAATCACCAACTTTCTCCTCAGTGTGGTAAAATATTTGTTGGTGTCCATCTACATAGGAGGTACACGACTCGTGTTGTCTGTAGTTCAGCCATGCCTAGACGATAAATACTTGTTACTTTGTGCCAAAAAGAGCTCTCAACAAGGGAATTGTCCAGACGCCTCGGAGTGAACCAAAGCGATGTTGTTCGGACATGGAGGAGAGACAGGAACTGTCGATGACATGCCTCGCCCAGTCCACTCCAGTGAATGACCGCAGTTGATGACCGCTACCTACGGATTATGACTCGGAGAAACCCTGACAGTAATGCCACCATGTTCAATAATACTTTTCGTGCAGCCACAGGACGTCGTGTTAAGACTCAAACTGTGCGCAATAGACTGCATGATGAGCAACTTCACTCCCGACGTCCATGGCGAGGTGCATCTTTGCAACCACGACACCATGCAGCGCGGTACAGATGGGCCCAACAACATGCCGAATGAGCCGCTCATGACTGGCATCACATTCTCTTCACCGATGATATGCTTTCAACCAGACAATCGTCGACAACCTGTTTGGAGGCAACTCGGCCAGGCTGAACGCCTTGGGTACACTGCCCAACAATTGCAGCAAGGTGGGGGTTCCCTGCTATTTGGGGTGGCATTATGTGGGGACGACGTACGCCGCTGGTGGTCGCGGAAGGCGCCGTAACGGCTGTAGGATACGTGAATGCTATTCTCCGACCGATAGTGCAACCATATCGGCAGCACATTGGCGAGGCATTCGCGCCCCCATCGTGCACATCTTGTGAATGACTTCCTTCAGGAGAACGACATCGCTCGACTAAAGTGGCCAGCATGTTCTCCAGACATGAATCCTATCTAAAATGCCAGGGATGGATTGAAAACGGGTGTTTATGGACGACATGACCCACCAACGACTCTGGGTAATCTACGCCGAATCGCCGTTGAGAACTGGGACAATCTGGACCAACAGAGCCTTGATGAACTTGTAGACTGAATGCCACGACGTGCTTCTGGGTATTAGAGGTACCGGTGTGTACAGCGATCTGTGCCGCGCTGCATGGTGTCGTGGTTGCAAAGATGCACCTCGCCATGGATGTCGGTAGTGAAGTTGCGCATCATGCACTCTATTGCGCAGTTTGAGTCTTAACACGACGTCCTGTGGCTGCACGCAAAGTATTATTGAACATGGTGGCATTACTGTCAGGGTTTCTCCGAGTCATAATCCGTAGGTAGCGGACATCCACTGCGGTCATCCACTGGGGCGGACTGGGCGAGGCATGTCATCGACAGTTCCTGTCTCTCCTCCATGTCCGAACAACATCGCTTTGGTCTCGCTGTATGGTGGTACAACATGCAATGTGTGGTTTCCTTGAACAATAAAAAGGACGGAAATGATGTTTATGTTGATCTCTATTCCAATTTTCTGTACAGGTTCCGGAACTCTCGGAACAGAGACGATGCAAAATCTTTTTTTAGAAAATTCTAAGACAAGACGGTTACAGGCTACAATCAATTAAAACAACAGAAAAATTTTCGAACATCGAAATTGTTATCAGGAAAAGGCGAATGAAACTCTTTGGCCATCTCAGCCGCCTACCAGAAAGTCGACTGGCGAAGAGAATAAAACATTATGTAACCACACTTAAGAATTCCACACCTTGGCTAGATGAAATTCGAAAGGACGTAAATAAAGCAAACATAAGACTAGCCGACGTTCTAGAAAGAGACAGCTTCAGACACAAAGTAGACGAATGGGAATGTATATCAGAACAAGCAGAAGATAAACAGTACAGACAAAAGTGGTCGGATGAGCGTAAACAAGCCTTTTCGGAAAGTTCAAATGGTTCAAATGGCTCTGAGCACTATAGGACTTAACATCTGAGGTCATCAGTCCCCTACAACTTAGAACTACTTAAACCTAAATAACCTAAGGACATCACACACATACATGCCCGAGGCAGGATTCGATCCTGCGACCGTAGCGGTCGCACGGTTCCAGACTGTAGCGCCTAGAGCCGCTCGGCTACACCGGGTGGCTTTTCCGGAAAGAATGGAAGCCTCTTGGAAGAACAAGAAGAACTCAATGAAAAAATTGATCGAGTAAATTGCTTAACGCCTTGCATTTCTGGGGAGAATTCCCCAACTGGCCATTGCTACACGTAGAGGAAATGCAGATTATAAACGGGTATTCATTGGACAAATGCAGGGTGATTCAAAAAGAATACCACAACTTTAGGAATTTAAAACTCTGCAACGACAAAAGGCAGAGCTAAGCACTATCTGTCGGCGAATTAAGGGAGCTACAAAGTTTCATTTAGTTGTACATTTGTTCGCTTGAGGCGCTGTTGACTAGGCGTCAGCGTCAGTTGATGCTAAGATGGCGACCGCTCAACAGAAAGCTTTTTGTGTTATTGAGTACGGCAGAAGTGAATCGACGACAGTTGTTCAGCGTATTTATACCAACGTTTAATACACCACCTATCAGGAGGTTTAACACCATACTTCGTTCGAAATGCACACATCCAGCAAGCATTTGTTCGCAGCCCGTGACAGAGCACTTCATCATTGGCCTCCAAGAAGCCCTGATCTTACCCCCTGCGATTTTTTCTTATGGGGGTATGTTAAGGATATGGTGTTTCGGCCACCTCTCCCAGCCACCATTGATGGTTTGAAACGAGAAATAACAGCAGCTATCCAAACTGTTACACCTGATATGCTACAGAGAGTGTGGAACGAGTTGGAGTATCGGGTTGATATTGCTCGTGTGTCTGGAGGGGGCCATATTGAACATCTCTGAACTTGTTTTTGAGTGAAAAAAAAACCTTTTTAAATACTCTTTGTAATGATGTATAACAGAAGGTTATGTTATGTTTCTTTCATTAAATACACATTTTTAAAGTTGTGGTATTCTTTTTGAATCACCCTGTATATTATACTAGAACTGATATATGATTACATTTTCACGCAATTTGGGTGCATAGATCCTGAGAAATCAGTAGCCAGAACAACCGCCTATGGCCGTAATAATGGCCTTGATACGCCTGGGCATTGAGTCAAACGGAGCTTGGATGGCGTGTACAGGTACAGCTGTCCATGCAGCTTCAACACGGTACCACAGTTCATCAAGAGTAGTGACTGGCGTATTGTGACGAGCCAGTTGCTCGGCCACCAATGACCAGCTGGTATAAATTATTGAGAGATCTGGAGAATGTGCTGGTCAGGACAGCAGTCGAACATTTTCTGCATACCAAAAGGCTCGTACGGGACCTGCAAAATGCGGTCGTGCATCATCCTGCTGAAATGTAGCGTTTCGCAGGGATCGAATGAAGGGTAGAGCCACGGGTCGTAACACATCTGAAATGTAACGTCCACTCTTCAAATTGCCGTCAATGCGAACAAGAGGTGACCGAGACGTGTAACCAATGGCACCCCATACCATGACGCCGGGTGATACGCCAGTAAGGCGATGACGAATACACGCTTCGAATGTGTCACCGCGATGTCGCCAAACACGCATGCGACCGTCATGATGCTGTAAACAAAACCTGGATTCATCCGAAAAAATTACGTTTTGCAATTCGTGCACCCACCCAGGTTCGTCGTTGAGTACACCATAGCAGGCGCTCTTGTCTGTGATGCAGCGTCAAGGGTAATCGCAGCAATGGTCTCAGAGCTGATAGTCCGTGCTGCTGCAAACGTCGTCGAACTGTTCGTGCAGATGGCTGTTTTCTTGCAAACGTCCCCATCTGTTGACTCAGGGATCGAGACGTGGCTGCACGATCCGTTACAGCTATGTGGATAAGTACCTGTCATCTCGACTGCTAGTGATACGAGGCCGTTAGGATCCAGCACGGCGTTCTGTATTACCCCTCTGAACCCACCGATTCCATATTCTGCGAACAGTCATTGGATCTCGACCAACGCGAGGAGCAATGTCGCGATCGCGATAGGCTACAATCCGACCTTTATCAAAGTCGGAAACGTGGTGGTACGCATTTGTCCTCCTTACACGAGGCATCACAACAACGTTTCACCAGGCAACGCCGGTCAACTGCTGTTTGTGTATGAGAAATCGGTTGGAAACTTTCCTCGTATAAGCACGTTGTAGGTGTCGCCACTGGCGCCAATCTTGTGTGAATGCTCTGAAAAGCGAATCATTTGCGTATCACAGTGTCTTCTTCCTGTCGGTTAAATTTCGCGTTTGTAGCACGTCATCTTCGTGGTGTAGCAATTTTGATGGCCAGTAGTAATATATATATATATATATATATATATATATATATATATATATATGCACGAGGGAGATTTAAAAATGGCTTTCCCACCTCGCAGTCCGACACCGTGACCACACTTCCAAGATGCTTTGTTTTTACAATGCGCTCTATGTTGCACGTTTTATGATTGGACCATTCCTGTTTCCATTTTGCTTGCTGTTTCACAGTTCAGTACACCTTCTTCCAGTTTCCATGCTCGATCCGTGTCCAGTTTTCGACCAACTGTTCACTGGACCATTTTGCTATTAAATTTGAAGGGGGGAGCGATGGGGAGTTTCCCCTGTCAGTTGAGGATCCACGGTGCCAACAGCCCGGTCGAGGTCGTCCACAGATTTTCCATTGGGTTTAAATCTCGGGAGTCTGGTGGCCAGAGGAGAACGGTGTACTCGCCCTGGTCCTCTTCGAACCACGCACGTACACTGATATGTGTGACACGTTGCACTCGCTGCTGGTAGATGCCATCGTGCATGTAGGGGTTGACGTAGTGCTCAAGGATAGATGTACACTTTTCTTGATTCATTACGCCTTTCAGAAGATACCTTTCCTGCGCGACGAGTATTAGATTCCGATACACCACTACAGGTTTACTGTAGCCTTACTCAACGAACTACACGCCGTGCCAGACATCATCAACATGACGAGGAAAGACATACTGCCAGAAAATGACGTTACGGCCATAAGGCAGAAAATACCGCTGGTGCACTTCACTGATAAGTAACAACCAATTTAATAGTGAAAGACCACACAGGAAGACGGCTGCAAAATTGCGCTGACTCCAACACACCATACGTTGCTGCTTGTGGGAAGGGCCCGGGAAGCAACAACTGGCGATGAATGAAGAGATGTCACAGTAGTTGAGGTCTCGTAACAGGTTAATTGATCACTCAACTTCAGTGTCCAGGTTCGGCGGGCAACGAACTTTGTAGCTCTCGCAGCTAGCACCTCACAATCCGACCGCGCGTGCACGCCGCCAGCAGACCCGGCTTGACCTCGCACCGTGAAGACTTCCTCCCTGCTCTGTCCCAACTGACCGACTGCCACACACACACATACACACCCCACCTCCACCACCACCACCACCACCACCACACGGAAATATAGCGGTCACACCAAAGATGATACAGCAGTCCTAGAATCGATAAGCGCTGCTGCTGCCACTGACAGAGGCAAGTCAGCAACTCGTTTTGGTCGTAACTCAGGGAGAAATAAGAAGCCACAAGATTGTGACAAAATGCCAAAGAACAAACGGCACGAAGGCGATCCGGCCACGGCTCAACCTTCCCCCCCCCCCCTCAAACACCAACCTGGGGTGGGGGGTTACTAAACAATAGGACGAACCAAATTTCACTTGGCTAAGGTGGACCCGGTACTGCTTACCAATGCAGTTATCCTTAACCAGCAGATTCATTGGGCGTAAAATACGCACAATGGTGCAAGGGCCCAAGAAACGAGGAGTGAATTTACTAAGATTCCCGACATGCACCTACCTCCCGGGGAAATTACGGGCACAGACCTGACCTCCTGGCCTCCCACTAAAGGCTCGCCGATTACGATTGTATCGCCAAGTTTGTTTATTATGGACCCTGAGTATATTATGTCTGGTACGGTTCCAGTTTTCCTTGACTTGAGGGGTAAAATCCGCCGGAACTAGATTTTGAATTCCCCACAAGTTCGAAAGAGGGGGATTAACAGGATAGGCAAGGATCAAGGAGGCGGGGGGCGCTTTTAAGGCCTCATGATTGGCGGTATTGCCGGCGCTAGTTCTAGGCGCTACAGTCTGGAACCGCGCGACCGCTACGGTCGCAGGTTCGAATCCGGCTTCGGGCATGGATGTGTGTGATGTCCTTAGTTAGGTTTAAGTACTAACTTCTCGGGGACTGATGACCTCAGCAGTTGAGTCCCATAGTGCTCAGAGCCATTTGAACCATTTTGAATACGGCGTAGTAGTGATATGCTTAACACCGCTCCGAAAACAGAAGGCCTTGATGGAACGGAAGGAAGGCGGGCGCATTATCGCTAACGATTTGTTTGCGGGGTTAAAAAACACTAAAAATATTAATCAAACGGGAAATAGTAGCCAGCATCGGAACATGAACCAGGCACCTCCTGCAGAAGCCCATACGCAGGAACGTTCGCTAAACGCTCGTTGAGGAGACATTGTTCGTAGAACTTGGTTCATATTGGCGATCTGCCACAGCCGTGAGACACCCCTGTCATCTGTGGCCCATAGTTCACAACAGTTGCCCCGGCGCAGTTTTTGGCCAGCGCCATCTTGCCATGCATGACATACTTAAACCACAGAGGCGCGCGAACAGTTTACAAACACAGCTGTTTTTGAGATGCTTCCACCCTTGGCGCGAAAGCCAATGGTCACGTCCTTCTGGGCGTCAGATAAATCTCTCCGTTGCCGCATTACGACAACGACAGCACTTTTACCGTGGCTCCTCGCCATGCTTTGTAACCCCCCACTGGTAGTGCTGCTGTCGGTGGTTATTGCCCGTTGAAGTCAAACATAGGAGTGAGTTGTCGCATTACTGTGTATTACTGACCGAATTTAAAAATTTAAACTGGTCATAATTTTCTCACTAAGGGATATAATCTCACGTTTAAAGTTTAATACTTTAACACAAGTAGTACAGTTAAAATTGTGTATACGTCTTGGGAAAGCGTAACTCACGGCGCGCTAATTACCCACACTAAACTAATCCAGTAATTTAAAATGAGTGCACTTAGCAACTTCCAACACACTGTACGCATAGTTTCAAAGCTTTATTATAGTCCAGCATTTGTGTTCGTCCGCTGTTTTAAAACTCCCCCTCCCCCTCCATACACACAACAGCACTTCATTCCACTACCGTATCGAACATATCCTAACGTTCGCCTTCCTTTCCTAAATCCACTCTGTAATCATTCACATATTTTTCTATATGATTTGTACCCCCATTTCGTACTGATTTCGTTCAGATATTATACAGGATGGTCCATTGATAGTGACCGGGCCAAATATCTCACGAAATAAGTACCAAACGCAAAAACTACAAAGAACGAAACCTGTCTAGCTTAAAGGAGGAAACCAGATGGTGCTATGGTTGGCCCGCTAGATATCGCTGCCATAAGTCAAACGGATATCAGCTGCGTTTTTTTAAATATGAACCCCCATTTTTATTACATATTCGTGTAGTACGTAAAGAAATATGAATGTTTTAGTTGGACCACTGTTTTCCTTTTCTGTTAGATGGCGCTGTAATAGTAAAAAAAGTATAAGTACGTGGTAACACGTAACATTCCGACAGTGCGGACGGTATTTGCTTCGTGATACAATACCCGTGTTAAAATAGACCGTTTACCAATTGCGGAAAAGGCCGATATCGTGTTGATGTATGGCTATTGTGATCAAAATCCCCAACGGGTGTGCTATGTATGCTGCTCGGTATTCTGGAAGACATCATTCAAGTGTCCGGACCGTTCGCCGGATAGTTACGTTATTTAAGTAAACAGGAAGTGTTCAGCCACAGAAATTACGGGAAGATGATAGATTTTTTTGAGAGCGTTATATTTAGCGACGAAGCGTCATTCACCAACAGCCGTAACGTAAACCGGCGTAATACGCACTATTGGGCAACGGAAAATCCACGATGGCTGCGACAAGTGGAACATCAGCGACCTTGGCGGGTTAATGTATGGTGCGGCATTAGGGGAGGAAGGATAATTGGCCCCCATTTTATCGATGGCAATCTAAATGGTGCAATGTATGCTGATTTCCTACGTAATGTTCTACCTATGTTACTACAAGATGTTTCACTGCATGACAGAATGGCGATGTACTTCCAACATGATGGATGTCCGGCACATAGCTTGCGTGCGGTTGAAGCGGTATTGAGTAGCATACGAGGTGCGGCTAGAAAAAAACCGGACTGATGCTGGAAAAAACATTTATTTACAATTATTTACAATTTCATGTTATCTCCTTCAATGTACTCTCCTCCTCGGTCTCTACACCGCTCCATACGAATTTTCCACTGTTCATAGCAATGCTGCAGATCATTTTCGGTAAGTCCATACATTACTTCCGTCGCTTTTTCTTTTACTGCTTCAACAGTTTCAAATTTAGTTTCTTTCAAAGCTGACTTGACTTTAGGGAAAAGAAAAAAGTCACAGGGGGCCAAATCAGGTGAGTAGGGTGGATGATCTAAGATGGGAATGTTGTGTTTTGCCAAAAACGTCTTCACTGACAACGCACTGTGAGCTGGGGCATTGTCTTGGTGAAGGATCCATGACTTTTTTCTCCACAAATCGTTCCGTTTTCTCCGTACTCGCTCACGTAGGGTAGCCAGGACGCTAATGTAGTAATGCTGATTCACTGTTTGTCCCTCTGGTACCCAATCAATGTGCACAATCCCTTTGATGTCAAAAAAAACAATCATCATTGCCTTGAATTTCGATTTTGACATTCGTGCTTTTTTTTGTCGTGGAGAACCAGGAGTTTTCCAATGCATCGATTGGCGTTTAGTTTCGGGATCGTAAGTAAAAAACCACGATTCATCGCAAGTAATAACATTTTGTAAGAGGGTGGGATCACTTTCAATGTTTTCTAGGATGTCAGAACAAATCATTCTTCGGCGTTCCTTCTGTTCAATTGTGAGACACTTTGGAACCATTTTTGAACACACTTTGTTCATGTTGAAACTTTCATGAGGAATCTGCCTAACACTTTCCTTGTCAACTCCTGTTAACTCAGACACTGCTCTGATTGTTAAACGGCGATCTTGTCGAACAAGTTTACCGGTTTTTTCAATGTTTGCATCAGTTTTTGCTGACAATGGTCTGCCAGTGCGAGTGTCATCACTGGTGTCTTCGCGGCCATCTTTAAATCGTTTAAACCACTCAAACACTTGTGTTCGCGATAAACAATCATCGCCGTACACTTGTTGTAACATTATAAACGTTTCACTTGCAGATTTTCCTAGTTTGAAACAAAATTTGATGTTAACACGCTGTTCTTTCTGTACACTCAACATTTTCCGACGCACAGACAAAACGTCAACTACTTAAAACAGACGCCACGGGCAGACTGAGTGCAGGAGGCAGATGAAACTCGAGCAGTAGGCGGAGCGAGAGTCACGTGACAGGCCACGCGACTTTCAGCCTTATTGCATTCGTTTTATTGTTTCACCAGTACTAGTCCGGTTTTTTTCTAGCCACACCTCGTATTTCATGACAGGTGGATTGGTCGTCGAAGCACCGTACCATGGCCCGCACGTTCACCGGATCTGACGTCCCTGGATTTCTTTCTGTGGACAAAGTTGAAGGATATTTGCCATCGTGATCCACCGAAAACGCCTGACAACATGCGTCAGCGCATTGTCAATGTATGTGCGAACATTACGGAAGGCGAACTACTCGCTGTTGAGAGGAATGTCGTTACACGTATTGCCAAATGCATTGAGGTTGACGGACATAATTTTGAGCATTTACTGCATTAATGTGGTACTTACAGGTAATCATGCTGTAGCAGCATGCGTTCTCAGAAATGATAAGTTCACAAAGGTACATGTATCACATTGGAACAGCCGAAATAATATGTTCAAACGTACCTACGTCCTGTAATTTAAGTTAAAAAACCTACCTGTTACCAACTGTTCGTCTAAAATTGTGAGCCATATGTTTGTGACTATTACAGCGGCATCTATCACAAAGCGAAAGAAAGTGGTCCAACTATAACATTCATATTTCTTTACGAACTACACGAATATGTAATAAAAAATGGGGGTTACTATTTTCAAAAACACAGTTGATATCCGTTTGACAAATGGCAGCGCCATCTAGCGGGCCAACCATAGCGCCATCTGGTTTCCCCCATGAAGCTAGACAAGTTTCGTACTTTGTAGTTTTTTCGTTTGACGCTTATTTCGTGAGATATTTGGCCCGGTCACTATCAATGGACCACCCGGTATGGTGTATTCTTTTGCTATCACTCGCCCACATAACAAAACTCATCTACTACTTCTAATGTTTCGTCTCCTAATCTCATGACTTCAACATCAGACGATTTCGCTGCACATACTCAACCACGGTTTGCTTTCCTATTATCGCTATGCATCTGATAACCTCTTTTCAAGGCACTATCTATTTCTTTCAACTGCTGTTACAAGCCCTTTGCTGTCTCTAACAGAAATAAAACGTCAACTGCAAACCTTAAAGTTTCTATTTCTCTTGCATCAACTTAATTTGGCAGAAGCCTATTTACTTTCCCTTATTGTTGGCTCAATGTACAGATTGAATAACATCGGGGATAGGCTACAACCCTGTCACATTCCATTCCCAACCACCGCTTGCCTTTCATGCCCCTCAACTCTTAACTAACGCCTGGTTTTTGTACAAGTTGTAAATAGCCTTTCTGTCCCTATATTTTACACCTGCCACCTTCACAATTTGGAGTATTCTAGTCACCACTGTCCCAGACTTTCGCTACATCTACAAATGCTATACATTTAGGTTTGCCTTTCCTTAGCCTATCTTTTAAGAAAAATCGTAGGGTCAGCATTACCTCGCGTGTTTCTACAGTTCTCAAACCCAAACTGATCTTTCACTATATCGGCTTCTACCACTTTTCCCATTCTTCTGTAAAGAATTCGTGCTAGTAATATTTACACCTGTCAGTTCCTGCCGTCTTTGAAATAGGAATTATTACATTCGTGTTGAAGGCTGAGGGTATTTCGTCTGTGGAATAGTTTCATCACGGCTGGTTCCAAACGATTTCAATAATTCTGTTGGAATGTTGTCTGCTCCAGGGGTATTATTGTGACTTAGGTCCTTCAGTACTCTGCCAAATGCAATCTTCACTCATTTGCTCTTCTGCTACCATAATATTTCCTTCCCTTACATTGTCTCATATATTCTTATAAGATTCCACACTTCAGCTTTCACTTCTTTCCTGAACACTGGTTTTTACATGTGTGCTCTTGATATTCATACAGCTTGTTCCCTTTTCTGTAACTTTCATATACACGTTATCCTTTGCCGTCGTGATGCCTACTTCTACTAATTTGCATTTCTGTTTTAGCCAGCCATTCTCTGCCATTTTCGACTTCCTTCCAGTTTCATTTTCTCTAGAGGTCGTCTACTCTCTTTCTTCAGAAGAACTTTCCAAGTCCAGCTCCTCCCCCTTAAAATGGCACAACGTATTTTCAAATGAATGAAATAACATCCCAAGTCCATGAATTTGGCTAGTTTTTCCATTCAGTAAAACGCTGGAAGCCACATTCAGTTTTCAGTGGCCCATGGCAGCTGCAACTACCAATAAAAAATAATTTTGTTCAGTAATGGACCGGATTACTACATACGGCATTGCTGATATTTTATATACTTTACTATCCACCCAGTTTCTATGAAGCCTGGTAGTGAATGCATCATTTGTGAAAGTTGACATTTTTTTCTATTCTAATATGAACGTGGTTTCAAGTGATGGCGATTCAGAAGTTTCTGGTAAAAAACGAAAAATGCCTGACAAGTGGAAAAAATGTGGCGAAACAGAAACTCGATGTGGGAGAAGAATATACCACACATACAGGAGAAATACATCCAGGTCAAACAGGCCCTAACTGCAAGCGCAGAAGGAAATGATGTGATTTGTTCACTGTAGAAGAAAAGCCAGCAGGTTTACGTAAATTTAATGATTTAGCTGTGCAAAAAAGCAAGATGTACATCTCTGTGGGCTGATGTCTCTTACAGTTGTTTCTCCTCGAAGACCCCGCACAGACGAACGTTCCCAGAAAACCTTTCCAATGAAAGATAAGGTAAGTAAAACGTTAGTGCTTTTTTTATATTTACGCCCATGGTCATACATGGTTCTCTGTTTCTGAATTTCTGAACTCTTATGTAAGATACTATTATAATTTATCTTTCTCCCCCCTTTTGCATCTCTCTGTGCTCCCTCTCTCTTATGTCTCTCTTTCTCGTATTCTTAGCCAGATTTTTTTCCCCTAAAATAAATCATTATTACGCATATAAAAGTATGTATTGTTTTAGGTAATCATGGCAACAACTAGTCATCTTGTATGCAGAAAGGCATAGGAGAAAGGAGAGTGAAACGCCTGGAAACTCTGATTGCAATGAGGGAATCCCCTACTGATGAAAGAGGTGTATACACTAACAGACCCCATAAAATGTCTTTTTTCTTCGGATTATTAATTTTCATAGAATGAGATTTTCACTCTGCAATGAAGTGTGCGCTGATATGAAACTTCCTGGTGTAGTGGGACGAAATTAAGCGTCACCCATCCACCAAAGTCAGCCCAGTTTGCAGGTGACTATAAGTTTAATTTAGTTTTTGTTTATGTGTTTTCTTATTATTTGTAATAAATGTGAATTATCTAAAAGTTTGTATTTTTTTATGTGTTTCATGTACGGAGAGGTCGGCGCAACGAACGGGGACAGCATCTTCGTTGCCGCGACCAGAGAGGAAATTGCTGGCCGCTATACGTCGCGGGTCGACAGCCAAGGAGCAACAGAAGATCCTGGAACCGAGTTGTTGCGTCGTGCTTCTAAAAATTAAAAATGAAGTTTTATACTCTTTTTGTACAACAATGACATCATGTAGATCTTAATCTTATTGAAATGTTAGTCACTGTCTGTCAACGCTCAAGTTCACATCTGTATGTGTAGGAAGCTAATAAAATAGTGTATGCTATTAAAGTTGAAACACGTGTCTTGAAGATTTATTTATGAAGAATTGTGTGAACTGATTAATAATATATTTGACAAGATTAGTAATTCTTACGTCGTTCACCGAAACTTTGAATCTAAAAAAGTTTATTTAATGTGTGATTCTGATATCGATTAGATCAAGATAACGTGTGTCAATATAATTTCTGAGGAGAAACAAACGAAATTTAAATTCGAAAAAGTTACAAAAACCAATTGGCCCAAGTGATGTAATTCTTTGCACACGACTCAACTGATGTTTTACAGTTTCGTTCAAGAACCATTCTATGACAATTTAAAAAGAATATGAATCATTTTTGAAGTGGGTTGTAACTGACGTAGGTGACGAAGTCTGCACATGGTCATATATCAAACGAAAACCTAAATACGTCGTTACACTACACCGTGGCGACCGTGACAGGACTTGTGTGCAACTAAGGCACACAGGTACGAAACAAGAAATCAAGAGTCCTTCGGAAGTCAACGCGAGTTTTCGTGGAGCCTTCACCAGCCAGCGGCGACTTCGTGGGTGTGGGCATCTGACGGAGCCGCAGCCAAGCAGTACGGTCACGCAGTTGTTCCACGAGAAGGCGCATCTGTTGGGCAGCAGCTGAACGCTGCAAACCCCGACAACCTTTTTTCTCCCTAAACTAATAGGCCCAGTACGTCAGCTGCGGGGCGTTCCTCCGGCTGGTATTAGAGGTGTTGCTGAGGGCTTCGCCTGTCTACGGCGGTGCCGGGCGTGGTTGCAGCCAGCGACGTTTCCGGTGTTCGACTCAGCGTCCTGCCGGTTGCGGAAACGGGGTCGCAGCATCTCAGCGGCTGCATCGACGGCTGTTAAATCTGCAGCCCATAGCAGCACACTGATCATCGAGAACTACAAATTACAATATTAGTGTCCGGTGAGTTTGTTTCAAGTTGGAAGTGGAGTGTTGTACATAGGGAGTGTGCTTTTACAGGATTGTTGATTGCAAGTCTGCGTGTGTAAATAGTTAATTTCATACAATAATGTCGGGAAGTGAAATGTCAGACGAAGAGCAATCTATGTCCGATAGGAGCATGAGATCCCTTTTTAGGGCGATCGCTAAATTAAAACAATCTAACGGGGATTTCCTAGCTGAATTAAAACAGTCTAACAAGGAATCTAGCTCGGACGACAACAATATGAATAAAGCAATCACGGCAAGCCAATCCGATGCAACTCCGTCTCTGCAATCTAAACAAAATCCGACTATTTCTCTCGCAGAATGTCTGGATGACATAACGACAAATTCAAATGTAGCAAGTCGATTTCCTGTATTTAAACCAGGAGGTGAACTTCACCCTATAATCTTTATAAAAGCTTTTGAAACATCATTATCTCCTAAATGGAGTAATGAAAAACGCATTCAATTTGTAATAGGACATTTAGAAGCAGAAGCTGCGGAATGGGCAGTACTGCATAGAAATGAATTCAGGGATTGGGATGATTTTGTTAAGCAGTTTAAACAAAATTATTGGTCAAGACGAAAACAACAACACTTAACTTTAGAGTTGTTAGCCCCTCCTCCATATTCTAAACGGTGGAGAGGTTATAGGAATTATTTTGAATGGAATTTAAAACGTGCTAAATTAATTGAAAGTCATCTAATGCGAGTCCTAATTAGTGGATTACCGTATTACATAAAGGAAAGAAAAATGTTATTCTACGAATTATACAAAACCTTAATAATGGGGACGAAACAGTTAACACCCGGGGTGTGTGGTTATATTTTAACGACTTGTTGTATTGGAAAGCACAGAGGGAACACCAGAGATGGAAAATCTGCATTCCGAAAACTGTTGTGGACGAGTTAATTACTTATATTCATGAAGGTTACGGGCATTTTGGAATTCATAAATGTATTAAACATCTAATGAAGTATTATTATTTCAAAAATATGTCACGTATTGTGAGAAGTATTATTAGGGCTTGTGAAACCTGTCAAGAGGTTAAAGTTAATAACAAATCCAAGCGTTATAAATTATATGCTGTAATTCCTCGAGGTTTGTGGGATCTACTGTCATTAGATTTTTTCGGCCCTCTGCCTCGGAGTTCAGGAGGATTCACATATGTGTTTGTTGCAATGGAATGTTGGTCCAAACATGTGAAACTGTATACTTTGAAACGAGCGAATACAGCAAGCGTTATACGCTGCCTCACCCGAAATTACTTTGTTAACTGGGGCATTCCTAAACGACTTATGTCTGACAACGGTAGTGCCTTTATTAGTCAAAGATTTCAAGATATGATAAGACAATATGGAATCAAACATATCTTAATTTCGAAATATCACCCTCAAAGTAATTTAGTAGAAAGAGTCATGAAAGAACTAGGACGATTATGTAGAACTTATTGTGCACATAAACATACTCGGTGGGCCAAACTAATGCCTGAATTCGAAAAGATATTAAATGAATTGCCTCACCTAACGACGGGATTATCACCTATAGAAATTTTAGGCAAACGAATTATAGGTGAGCCTTTACTAGCTGCTTTACCTTGGCCACCAGTAAATGAGATCCAACAATGTATTCCAGACGAAAAAGTTTGCGAACAGATTGTAAAAAATGCCGAACGGAGAATTAAAAGCTATAATCAACAGGCTATAGAACCCTCATTTCAGGTAGGAGATCTTGTGTTAGTACGATCTCATCCTAAAAGTTCTAAGATCGATAAGGAATGTAGAAAATTCTTCTTTATCTTTGAAGGTCCATATGTTGTACATAAGATTGTACATCCCAAAGCATTACTTCTTATGGAACCTTCATCAGGTGTAATTAAAGGATTATATAGTGTTGATCAAATGAAACCCTTCATTCCTAAATAAGTTAATATTTAGTATATGTTACACACGGAAGAGCGTTCATAGTTTATTCATGTGAAGTTTTTCGTGATAGTTACGTATTATTTTAAAGAGTAGAACAGAAAGCTTAAACAAGTGTTCTACAATAATCTACTGGTACTTAAAAAGAGGAAGATAACCAATAGGGGGATTTATATGGAGGAAATTTTGCTCTTAGGTCTAAAGGAATTTTGCGTATTTTAAATTTACTCGGATAGTAGGAACCAAAGGGGATGGTTAATAGTTTTAGGGACCATGGGCGTCCAGAGCTATATGGCTCACGAGAACATAGCAGAGTGCCTTTAATAGAGGTTTGCAATAGTGTTAATATAGAACACACCAAACGGGGCTCTCTCGCTTGTTTCTCCTAAATAAATGGCCATTACCCAACAAGGTGTCCGAAGGTAAAGAAAGCCGTGCCGAGATTCCAAAGAAAGTTTTGCTTGATTTCTTCTTGACCTCAGGCATAAATAAGGCATTAGGGAAGAGGATGACGTAAAGTAAATAGTACTATTAGTTATTGTGAGAAACTTATTAGTAATATACATTCTTGAAAAGAATAACTCTAGTAAATAAATGAAACTGAAACTAATCTATCACAATTTGAACGCTCTGTCCTAATGTAACAACGTTAAAGAACGTACTAAATTAGTATTTATTAGCCACTATTAAATGAAGAGGGGCAATCTCCCTATATTCGGTTACGAATTACCATAAGAGCACAATTAAGAGTAAATGACAAATAGTCACAACGATATCGTATTAAAAGGATTAAATCTATCTAATAGCAAGGACTCTAGGTTACGTAAAATGTGAGGAAAATGTATTAACAGTTAAATATTGTATATTGAACAGTTTTAATTCCGGTTAAAACCTGACAAACTGAGCTTGTGGGTGGGGTATGTAGTGGGACGAAATTAAGCGTCACCCATCCACCAAAGTCAGCCCAGTTTGCAGGTGACTATAAGTTTAATTTAGTTTTTGTTTATGTGTTTTCTTATTATTTGTAATAAATGTGAATTATCTAAAAGTTTGTATTTTTTTATGTGTTTCATGTACGGAGAGGTCGGCGCAACGAACGGGGACAGCATCTTCGTTGCCGCGACCAGAGAGGAAATTGCTGGCCGCTATACGTCGCGGGTCGACAGCCAAGGAGCAACAGAAGATCCTGGAACCGAGTTGTTGCGTCGTGCTTCTAAAAATTAAAAATGAAGTTTTATACTCTTTTTGTACAACAATGACATCATGTAGATCTTAATCTTATTGAAATGTTAGTCACTGTCTGTCAACGCTCAAGTTCACATCTGTATGTGTAGGAAGCTAATAAAATAGTGTATGCTATTAAAGTTGAAACACGTGTCTTGAAGATTTATTTATGAAGAATTGTGTGAACTGATTAATAATATATTTGACAAGATTAGTAATTCTTACGTCGTTCACCGAAACTTTGAATCTAAAAAAGTTTATTTAATGTGTGATTCTGATATCGATTAGATCAAGATAACGTGTGTCAATATAATTTCTGAGGAGAAACAAACGAAATTTAAATTCGAAAAAGTTACAAAAACCAATTGGCCCAAGTGATGTAATTCTTTGCACACGACTCAACTGATGTTTTACAGTTTCGTTCAAGAACCATTCTATGACAATTTAAAAAGAATATGAATCATTTTTGAAGTGGGTTGTAACTGACGTAGGTGACGAAGTCTGCACATGGTCATATATCAAACGAAAACCTAAATACGTCGTTACACTACACCGTGGCGACCTTAGAAACAGGACTTGTGTGCAACTAAGGCACACAGGTACGAAACAAGAAATCAAGAGTCCTTCGGAAGTCAACGCGAGTTTTCGTGGAGCCTTCACCAGCCAGCGGCGACTTCGTGGGTGTGGGCATCTGACGGAGCCGCAGCCAAGCAGTACGGTCACGCAGTTGTTCCACGAGAAGGCGCATCTGTTGGGCAGCAGCTGAACGCTGCAAACCCCGACAACCTTTTTTCTCCCTAAACTAATAGGCCCAGTACGTCAGCTGCGGGGCGTTCCTCCGGCTGGTATTAGAGGTGTTGCTGAGGGCTTCGCCTGTCTACGGCGGTGCCGGGCGTGGTTGCAGCCAGCGACGTTTCCGGTGTTCGACTCAGCGTCCTGCCGGTTGCGGAAACGGGGTCGCAGCATCTCAGCGGCTGCATCGACGGCTGTTAAATCTGCAGCCCATAGCAGCACACTGATCATCGAGAACTACAAATTACAATATTAGTGTCCGGTGAGTTTGTTTCAAGTTGGAAGTGGAGTGTTGTACATAGGGAGTGTGCTTTTACAGGATTGTTGATTGCAAGTCTGCGTGTGTAAATAGTTAATTTCATACAATAATGTCGGGAAGTGAAATGTCAGACGAAGAGCAATCTATGTCCGATAGGAGCATGAGATCCCTTTTTAGGGCGATCGCTAAATTAAAACAATCTAACGGGGATTTCCTAGCTGAATTAAAACAGTCTAACGAGGAATCTACTGCTAGATTAAAAGAGGAACTAAAACAGGAATTAAAACAGTCTAACGAGGAATCTACTGCTAGATTAAAAGAGGAACTAAAACAGGAATTAAAACAGTCTAACGAGGAATCTACTGCTAGATTGAAAGAGGAACTAAAACAGGAGTTAAAACAGTCTAACGAGGAATCTACTGCTAGACTTAAAGGGGAGCTAACAAAATCTACAGACAGGTTACAGGAATATCTTAATGAAACCAGTCGAGAATTAAGTGATAAAATAGAGTCTTCTAAAGTTGAAATGCAGGAAAAATTAGTAGGACTTAGTAATAAGATTGCTGATAATTGTAAAAGGTTAGAAGAACATATCCAGGAATCGCGCGAGGAAAAAGCTCGCATGCGAAACGATATCACTGACTTAACCGAGAGACTAGATAGTGTCAATATCTTAGTTGTAAATGAAATACAGAAAAATAACGATAGGTTACGAGATGAATCTTCTATGCCAACAGAAAATGTTCGCAGAGAATTATTGAAATCTATTAATGAGGTCTCTACCAAACCTGTAGAGATTTCTTCAATAGATAATGTAGAATTAGAGACATTAACTCATCAAGTAGAAAAGGACCATACCGAAATCGAAAACATGAAATTTTTAATTACTGAAATATGCAGTAATCTTGAGACTGCCAAAGATAATAACATTGATGAAGGTACAGAGCGTTCACATCGTGAGTACAGTGAAGAATCGATATTAGCTAATCGAGTATCCAATACAGAAATGCGGATACAGGAAATTACTAAACGGTTATCGGAATTAGATAATAACGAGAACATTTCAGGTAGCAGAGGTAATAACATAATCAGAGACAACAGTCGCATCGAATTTGCTAGCTCGGACGACAACAATATGAATAAAGCAATCACGGCAAGCCAATCCGATGCAACTCCGTCTCTGCAATCTAAACAAAATCCGACTATTTCTCTCGCAGAATGTCTGGATGACATAACGACAAATTCAAATGTAGCAAGTCGATTTCCTGTATTTAAACCAGGAGGCGAACTTCACCCTATAATCTTTATAAAAGCTTTTGAAACATCATTATCTCCTAAATGGAGTAATGAAAAACGCATTCAATTTGTAATAGGACATTTAGAAGCAGAAGCTGCGGAATGGGCAGTACTGCATAGAAATGAATTCAGGGATTGGGATGATTTTGTTAAGCAGTTTAAACAAAATTATTGGTCAAGACGAAAACAACAACACTTAACTTTAGAGTTGTTAGCCCCTCCTCCATATTCTAAACGGTGGAGAGGTTATAGGAATTATTTTGAATGGAATTTAAAACGTGCTAAATTAATTGAAAGTCATCTAATGCGAGTCCTAATTAGTGGATTACCGTATTACATAAAGGAAAGAAAAATGTTATTCTACGAATTATACAAAACCTTAATAATGGGGACGAAACAGTTAACACCCGGGGTGTGTGGTTATATTTTAACGACTTGTTGTATTGGAAAGCACAGAGGGAACACCAGAGATGGAAAATCTGCATTCCGAAAACTGTTGTGGACGAGTTAATTACTTATATTCATGAAGGTTACGGGCATTTTGGAATTCATAAATGTATTAAACATCTAATGAAGTATTATTATTTCAAAAATATGTCACGTATTGTGAGAAGTATTATTAGGGCTTGTGAAACCTGTCAAGAGGTTAAAGTTAATAACAAATCCAAGCGTTATAAATTATATGCTGTAATTCCTCGAGGTTTGTGGGATCTACTGTCATTAGATTTTTTCGGCCCTCTGCCTCGGAGTTCAGGAGGATTCACATATGTGTTTGTTGCAATGGAATGTTGGTCCAAACATGTGAAACTGTATACTTTGAAACGAGCGAATACAGCAAGCGTTATACGCTGCCTCACCCGAAATTACTTTGTTAACTGGGGCATTCCTAAACGACTTATGTCTGACAACGGTAGTGCCTTTATTAGTCAAAGATTTCAAGATATGATAAGACAATATGGAATCAAACATATCTTAATTTCGAAATATCACCCTCAAAGTAATTTAGTAGAAAGAGTCATGAAAGAACTAGGACGATTATGTAGAACTTATTGTGCACATAAACATACTCGGTGGGCCAAACTAATGCCTGAATTCGAAAAGATATTAAATGAATTGCCTCACCTAACGACGGGATTATCACCTATAGAAATTTTAGGCAAACGAATTATAGGTGAGCCTTTACTAGCTGCTTTACCTTGGCCACCAGTAAATGAGATCCAACAATGTATTCCAGACGAAAAAGTTTGCGAACAGATTGTAAAAAATGCCGAACGGAGAATTAAAAGCTATAATCAACAGGCTATAGAACCCTCATTTCAGGTAGGAGATCTTGTGTTAGTACGATCTCATCCTAAAAGTTCTAAGATCGATAAGGAATGTAGAAAATTCTTCTTTATCTTTGAAGGTCCATATGTTGTACATAAGATTGTACATCCCAAAGCATTACTTCTTATGGAACCTTCATCAGGTGTAATTAAAGGATTATATAGTGTTGATCAAATGAAACCCTTCATTCCTAAATAAGTTAATATTTAGTATATGTTACACACGGAAGAGCGTTCATAGTTTATTCATGTGAAGTTTTTCGTGATAGTTACGTATTATTTTAAAGAGTAGAACAGAAAGCTTAAACAAGTGTTCTACAATAATCTACTGGTACTTAAAAAGAGGAAGATAACCAATAGGGGGATTTATATGGAGGAAATTTTGCTCTTAGGTCTAAAGGAATTTTGCGTATTTTAAATTTACTCGGATAGTAGGAACCAAAGGGGATGGTTAATAGTTTTAGGGACCATGGGCGTCCAGAGCTATATGGCTCACGAGAACATAGCAGAGTGCCTTTAATAGAGGTTTGCAATAGTGTTAATATAGAACACACCAAACGGGGCTCTCTCGCTTGTTTCTCCTAAATAAATGGCCATTACCCAACAAGGTGTCCGAAGGTAAAGAAAGCCGTGCCGAGATTCCAAAGAAAGTTTTGCTTGATTTCTTCTTGACCTCAGGCATAAATAAGGCATTAGGGAAGAGGATGACGTAAAGTAAATAGTACTATTAGTTATTGTGAGAAACTTATTAGTAATATACATTCTTGAAAAGAATAACTCTAGTAAATAAATGAAACTGAAACTAATCTATCACAATTTGAACGCTCTGTCCTAATGTAACAACGTTAAAGAACGTACTAAATTAGTATTTATTAGCCACTATTAAATGAAGAGGGGCAATCTCCCTATATTCGGTTACGAATTACCATAAGAGCACAATTAAGAGTAAATGACAAATAGTCACAACGATATCGTATTAAAAGGATTAAATCTATCTAATAGCAAGGACTCTAGGTTACGTAAAATGTGAGGAAAATGTATTAACAGTTAAATATTGTATATTGAACAGTTTTAATTCCGGTTAAAACCTGACAAACTGAGCTTGTGGGTGGGGTATGTAGTGGGACGAAATTAAGCGTCACCCATCCACCAAAGTCAGCCCAGTTTGCAGGTGACTATAAGTTTAATTTAGTTTTTGTTTATGTGTTTTCTTATTATTTGTAATAAATGTGAATTATCTAAAAGTTTGTATTTTTTTATGTGTTTCATGTACGGAGAGGTCGGCGCAACGAACGGGGACAGCATCTTCGTTGCCGCGACCAGAGAGGAAATTGCTGGCCGCTATACGTCGCGGGTCGACAGCCAAGGAGCAACAGAAGATCCTGGAACCGAGTTGTTGCGTCGTGCTTCTAAAAATTAAAAATGAAGTTTTATACTCTTTTTGTACAACAATGACATCATGTAGATCTTAATCTTATTGAAATGTTAGTCACTGTCTGTCAACGCTCAAGTTCACATCTGTATGTGTAGGAAGCTAATAAAATAGTGTATGCTATTAAAGTTGAAACACGTGTCTTGAAGATTTATTTATGAAGAATTGTGTGAACTGATTAATAATATATTTGACAAGATTAGTAATTCTTACGTCGTTCACCGAAACTTTGAATCTAAAAAAGTTTATTTAATGTGTGATTCTGATATCGATTAGATCAAGATAACGTGTGTCAATATAATTTCTGAGGAGAAACAAACGAAATTTAAATTCGAAAAAGTTACAAAAACCAATTGGCCCAAGTGATGTAATTCTTTGCACACGACTCAACTGATGTTTTACAGTTTCGTTCAAGAACCATTCTATGACAATTTAAAAAGAATATGAATCATTTTTGAAGTGGGTTGTAACTGACGTAGGTGACGAAGTCTGCACATGGTCATATATCAAACGAAAACCTAAATACGTCGTTACACTACACTGGCAGATTAAAACTGTGTGCCGGACCGAGACTCGAAACCGGGACCTTTGCCTTTCGCGGGCAAGTGCTCTACCAACTTGCCCGCGAAAGGCAAGGGTCCCTAGTTCGAGTCTCGGTCCAGCACACAGTTTTAAACTGCCACGAAGTTTCATTAATTTTCATGATTTCATCACATCGTCAGTGCGGGTCCGCATGTAGTAATTTTTGTCCTTTGTCAAAATGTAACAGGTGGATGAACACATACTATCTTTTCCTTACAAAGTGAGACACTATGGGAGGAATAAAAGTGATATTTGTCGTCAGATCTGAGTATTATGAAAATCTGCGCTCTGTATCTGGAGAAACATGAGCCGGAAAATTACTTAAAAAATCAAAAGTGGTACTTCACCCGGAAAAGTAAATTGAAGAATTGAAATACCGGTGGTTTCATAAATACTGCACAGAAAATTTTAATTATGAGTTTGATTGTCCTGCTAAAGACGTACGTAATTCATGTGCCGAGTTACAGAACAAGTGGAAATTTTACGCAAATGATGGATTAAAGAGACAAATGACACTAAAATTAGCAATTCACAAACAAAAAGCTTCTGTCTTCTACGACAGCAAGAAAAATTTCACAAATCTTGCGAGGGAAAAGAATAATGTGGATATTCTTTATTTTGACTTCCAACAGTATCTGCCAAGCCTTTTACTCCCCGTAACGAAATGTTGTACCTGCGTCAGCTTGGGAATTTAACTTTTCTATTCACAGTGGAAAAACAACAAGAAGTACAATGTTTTTGCGGGACGAAACACAGGGTCACAAGGATGCTAATAAAGTTATTTCATGTCTAAACAGCTGTATTAAACGTACATTATCACCACAGGTTGACGCACCACAGGTTGTACTCCGATGGCTCCACTGGCCAGAACAAAAATATGGCAATGGCTCATAATGTAACAACTTTAGTTGTTCCGGAAGATTGAAGTACATCACTCATTACTTTCCCACGAAAGGCCACAGCTTTCTTAAATGTGATCTCCACTTTGCAAAAAATAGAAAAAAATTAAAAGAAAGAAAGAAAAGGTAGACGCTCCGAGAGAGTGGGAAGATATTGTCAAGAATAAGGCAACTTTCCAACGTGGTACGGATGACAGGTGGTGATTTCCAGGAATACAAACGACATTTAACTCAGTATTACATAGTGCCAGTGAGAAATCTTCTGTTTCAAAGTATAAAATATTTAAATACACACACAAATACCCGGTAAAAGTTGCAGTTGCAGAAACAATGGGAGGAACAGACTTCGTAATATATTCCTTGATGAAAGATCCTTCTCAGCAGATCACTTCCAGCACTCCGCCATTTTTTCTTAAAGCATGCACTGGAAGTGTCTGAATGCAGGGAATATAAAAGAGAGCAATTCTTAAGTCACAACCAAAAATTACGTTTCCAGAATGGAGACGAAATACTGGCAGAAGTAAAGCTGTGAGGACGTGGCGTGAGTCGTGCTTAGGTAGCTCTGTTGGTAGAGCACTTGCCGGCGAAAGGCAAAGGTCCCAAGTTCGAGTCTCGGTCCGGCACACAGTTTTAATCTGCCAGGAAGTTTCGTAAAAATTACGTTGATACAGCAAAACCATCTCCAGTTATAACGTTTTTGTCTCCCCTCAAATATTTTGTTCAATGGAGTTAGGATGTTTTCCCATTCTGGTCAATACATTATACTGAAGACAGACAAAAATAAAGGTAGATGTATATTGTTCTTTTATTATTTTAATCGTGCATGCATATAACTGAGCACGATGTTACGCGCCTGAATCTCGACAACAGGGGTCTTACACAACAAGGATGTTCCAACGCCAAGCGGATTCCATTGGAGGTCACTGGTAAGGTAATTATCAGGCACTGAAGAAGAGGCTAAGAATAAATTGAAAAATATTAAAAAACAACCAGTTGCTCGAGAGGACAGGAAAGGACACGATCATAATGTGGACGGGAGGTGGGGGAGGGGGGGGGGGGAGCTAAGGGGGTTACGAGGTGCTGTGCGGAAAATACGAGTTCTGTGTCTCGCAGGTATAGAACTAGTTAGCAACCAGAAAGTCAATTGCTGGTAACAACGGGCTTCATGTTTCATCACGTGAAATGCACTCCGAGATACAGTCCTCCGTCACAGCAGTCTTCATCCAAACGCCATTTTTAGTACGTTTTTTGTAAAAAAACAAATTTTTTGCATGTCACTGAGGAATAGCCATGAGACTTGAATACAAAACCAGAAGTTAAAGAGATAAGTTTTTACATGCACTAAGCAAAACAAACTACTTACAACAAAAGAATTAAGCGAATGGGATGGAAATCGGTAGATGTGATGTACATGTACAGACAAACCAATGATCAAAATTTCAGAAAAACTGGATGAGCTTCAAGTCAATAACGCGTTGGTCAGCCTCTGGCCTTTTATGCAAGCAGTTGTTTGGCTCGACATTGATTGACAGAGTTCTCGAATGTCCTTCTGAGGTATATCGTGTCAAATTCTGTCCAATTGGCAGGTTAGATGAATCTCGAGACGGTTGGAGGGCGCCGCACTTGGTGCTCCAAACGTTCTCGATTGGGGAGAGATCCGGCGACCTCGCTGGCCAAGGTAGGGTGTGGCAAGCACGAAGACAAGCATGCGGCTGGGCATTATCTTGCTGAAACGTAAGGCCCGGCTTGCCATGAAGGGCAACAAAACGGACGTAGAGCATCTTCGACATTCTGGCTTGTTACAAGGGCGATGCAGATGACAACCAAAGGGGTCCTGCTATCAAATGACCATCACTCCTGGTTGTCGGGCCAGATGGATGGTCAGGTCGGTATTCCACTGTTGTCCAGGGCGTCTCAAGATACGTCTTCGCTGATCATTCGGGCTCAATTCGAAACATCGCTGAAGACAGTTCTATTCCAGTCAGTGAGATTCGAGGCCGAAGACGAGTCTGGAGACGCAGTGAACAGCGGTGCAATACCAACCCATTCGGATAACTCCTTCGTGGTGCTTTATTTTTTCTGTCTTAGAGTGTATATTTCACGCTACAGTTTCATACGAAATCTGAGTAACTTTGTAATTTTGTCAGAAACTGTCGTTTCCAGAAAGAGAATTGTCGCCGGCGATTGTCCTATTCTCCGTCGTTTTGCACTGTGCGTCTCTAGAGACGACATTGAATGTTGTCTGTGGTAGTCGGTTAGACCGTCAGCGAGAACGCACGGCTAGTTCCTGCTACTAATACGGCGAGTACTCCGTTCGCTTGTTACATATTTTTACGAGCTTCAAATAGGAGCGACTGCAGTAATGGTTAGGAACTGTGATTGTTGTGTACAGATGGGAGCTGAGTTTGCGACCCTTCACTCACGGCTCCAGGCTGCTTTGGCTTCTGTCACACAGCTTGAGGCTGCTGCCAAGGGGCGTCACTGTGGGGGATCGGACGTGGGGATTCGAGGGACGTCGAGCACGTCCCACATGTCCTCCAATCGGTCCACTGCTGTGACCGCCCAGGGTACTGCCTGCACTGAGGTTGACCCCTCACCTGTGGTCGAGTGGGGGATCATTTCAAAGTCTGGCAGGTAGCAAAAAGCTTTCCGAGGGGCCGATTGTAGGGACTCCCCAGTTCGTTTGATGAACAGGTTTCGGGCGTTATCTGTGGCGGACGGTGTCTCTGAGCCGTATACAATCGTCCACCCTGTTCCAGAGGAAGCTTCTCAGCCCGCAAGGTCTGGGCATTCAGAGGATGGGTCTGCTGGTAGTGGGGAACTCCAACGTTAGGCGCGTAATGGGGCCCCTTACGAACATAGCTGCCAAGGAGGGGAAGGAAGCCAGTGTGCACTCTGTGTGCATTCTGAGGGAAGTCATTCCGGATGTGGAAAGGGTGCTTCCAGATGCCATGAAGAGTACAGGGTGCAGCCAACTGCAGGTGGTGGGTCGTGTCGGTCCAATGACGTGTGTCATTTTGGATCGGAGCAGATTCTGTCTGATTGTGGGCGGCTATCGGAAATGGTAAAGACTGCTTGCTTCCGAGATTAAGGCGGAGCTCACCATCTGCAGCATCGCCGATAGAACCGACTGTGGTTCTTTGGTGCAGAGCCGAGTTTTTCGTTTAAGTCCCAGATTCCTCGCCCATGTTACTAGCGAAGACAGATCATCATTCATCTGCGCAACAGCAGTACTTATATCTTCAAGTTTGGCGCTTGGGTAGAGATGGAGCTCGTCGGCATAGGGACAATATTTCATTCCCAGAGACAACACTTCGCTGTCTGCTTCTCAAGCAGCTTTCAAACCACTGCAGAGCACTATATGGAAAATTTAGCTGGCTCATTTTTCTGAGCAGTATCTCAAAATTGACAGCATCAAAACCTTTTCTGAAATCTGATAGATTCAATATTGTGGCCTCACGATTGATATGGCGTATTTCAGGTGATCCGTTACCTAGATTGGTGCAGTGTGTGTGCCATGGTATTTACGAAAGACGAATTGCTATTTGTCAAACAAACTGAATTCCCATTAATTTCGCAGTAAACTATATATTCCAGAGCTTTGAAAACAGTATATAAAATGCTGATTCGTGGACAGTCACAAGGCGATTGTGGGTCTTCGATCCTACGAATAGATCGGACTATGCTTCTTTATCATGCTATTCACGAGAGAAAAATTAAATATATTTGTAAGACAGGTATTCAGTTATAGGCCATGTTCTTCATCATGGTTGTGCTAATACAGTCATTATCCATCGCTTCAGAAGAAATTCTCATTATTGCTGTTCTTATTGTGTTTTTTGTTCCGTGTTATAGCTGGAAAGTGTCATAGTTAGTTACATATACTGGAGAGCCAAAGAAACTAGTGTACCTGCCCAACATCGTGTAGGGCCCCCGAGAGCACGCTGAAGTGCCGCAATACGACGTGGCATGGACTCGACTAATGTGTGAAGTAGTGCTGGAGGGAACTAACACCATGAATACTGCAGAGCTGTCCATAAATCCATGAGAGTACGACGGGGTGGAGATCTCTTCTGAACTGCACGTTGCAAGGCATCCCAGGTATGCTCGATAATGTTCACGACTGGGGAGTTTGGTGACCAGCGGAAATGTTTAAGAAGACTGTCCTTGGAGCCACTCTGTAGCAATTCTGGACGTGTAGGGTGTCGCACTGTCCTTCTGGAATTGCCCAAGTCCATCGGAATGCACAATGGACACAAATGGATGCAGGTGATCAGACAGGATGCTTACGTATGTGTCACTTGTCGGAGTCGTATCTAGACGTATGAAGGTCCCCATGTCACTAACTGCACACGCCCCACACCATTACAGAGCTTCCACCAGCTTCAACAGTCCCCTGCTGACATGCAGAGTCCATCGATTCATGAGGTTTTCTCCACACCCGTACTCGTCCATCCGCTCGATACAATTTGAAACGAGACTCGTCCGACTAGGCAACATGTTTCCAGTCACGAAGAGTCCAATGTCGGTGTTGACGGGCCCAGGCGATGTGTAAAGCTTGTGTCGTGCAGCCATCAAGGGTACACGGGTGGACCTTCGGCTCCGAAAGCCCTATGTCAATGATGTTTCGTCGAATAGTTAGCACGCTGACACTTGTTCATGGCCCAACACTGAGATCTGCAGCGATTTGCGGAAGGGTTGGACATCCGCCACGTTGAACGATTCTTTTAAGTCGTTGTTGGTCCAGTTCTCGCAGGATCTTTTTCCGGCCACAGCGATGTCGGAGATTTGATATTTTAGCGGATTCCTGATATTCACGGTACGCTCGTGAAATGGTCGTACGGGAAAATTCCATCATCGCTACACCGGAGGTGCTGTGTTCCATCGCTCGTGCACTGACTATAACGCCACGTTGAAACTCACGTAAATCTTGATAACCTCCCATTATAGCAGCAGTAACCGGTTTAGCAACTGCGCCAAACACTTGTTGGTTTATGTAGGCGTTGCCGACCGCAGCAGCGTATTCTGCCTGTTTTGATATCTCTCTATTTGAATACGCATGCCTACACCGTTTGTTTTTTTGGCGCTTCGCCCCAAACATTCATCCACGGCGGTGCTAGGGGTGTCTTAGCCTCACCCTATATTTTTCCAGCCGGCCGCGGTGGCCGAGCGGTTCTAGGCGCTTCAGTCCGGAACCGCGCGACTGCTACGGTCGCAGGTTCGAATCCTGCCTCGGGCATGGATGTGTGTGAAGTCCTTAGGTTAGTTAGGTTTAAGTAGTTCTAGGGGACTGATGACCTTAGATGTTAAGTCCCATAGTGCTCAGAGCCATTTGAACCATTATATTTTTCCAGACAGCAAGTGATACGTGTCCCAGTTTTGACATAACTTCCTTCAGACGTCATCGAGATATGCAGATGTGACTGTCTTTGCACACCCGCCCCCCCCCCCCCCCCCGTTTCCAACAATAGAAAAGAAAAGTCATTGTCATAGTATGAAGGCTTTCACGACCGGATGACATATCTTCTGGTAAACCTTCCGGAGCTGAAGAGTTTCATGGACCACGACCTTACATCCCGAAAGGTTTACCAGAAGAAAAAAGTCATTGTGACTGTCACCAGTGTCTGGCTAGTCCGAAAAGTGTAGATTTCACACTAATACCAAATATTTTCAAGTGTGACTTCTCCTCCCTCCCCCCCCCCCCCTGCCCAAAACGAACACACACACTCCGTAAACAGTGGCTGGCGTACGTTACACCGACAACATTTTTAATAGAAAGAATTATACAAATAATGGGTCATGTATATACAAGGTTTGATTGAAATCGGTGCAGACGCTCCTGACTTACGCTTCTTTGTCGCCCCCGTTTTCACCCCCATCCCTATGGGTGGTAATTGGTTCTTAGCCCCACAAACCCCCTCGCGTGCATGAGCATAACGCACCAAAGTTTCATCGTAATCGGATGAATGGTACAGGAACAGAAAGAAGACGAACAAACGAATATTCATTTTTATATATTGGATTTTAAAGATCTTGAGCTCAGTATGATGTAAATACAATTGGAGGATAAACGGTTTCGGTTAGTAAGCAACCATCCTCAAATAATGCTTACATATCACGTGGTATCAGTGAACAGTGTCAACCACAACAACATTGCTAGTGAAGATAATACTGTATGAAAGGCTGATCAAAGCACGACTGTTAGCGTAATAAACCAACTTGATTTCAAGAGAGGACTACCAGGGTCGTTTCGCCAGGCGGTACACTGCTTAATGTGTTTTTATAACAAGGAATTAACACGTGGATCACACGCCAGTGCCCATTCAGTACATCGTACCGCTTGATACGGAGTACGGAATGATAAGATTGCCCAGGCAGCTATGAATACCATAATTTCATACAGTTGGTGACACTGCTGATTATGTTTGATACGATTTTCTTGTCAGTTACTACAGAAGTTAGAGAAACCGTATTGCCACGGGCCTACTTTGCTTTATTTGTAATTCGCTAGTTAAAATGTTTTTATGTTGTTTTTGTTTAAGGTTTTGAACTTAATACCTAAGAAAACTGTAACTCACAGTTAATTTGTAAGAAAGCGCAAGAAATAGCTCTTTGTATGGTGTTAGCACACAGTGGCGATACTCTAAAACTCTACCCAGGAGAGCAAAATACGTAACGGCCACACAACATCCGAATGAAGCTCCAACTGAATCTGCCAAACAACCAAAAAGTCAGCTAAAGATGTATTTGACTCTTCTGACCAAAGAGCGGAAACTGACAAATTCTTAGACCGACAACAATATTATCCTTCAGGGAAAAAAGAATTGGAATATCTCCGGACCTGTTGTTGATATACACATAATTTTTCTGTTTTCTCGAATTACGGTCAAGAAAGGAAGGTTCAAAAGGCTAGGAGACTGATACAAAAACCACAGAGTACGACCTCTTCCTCAGTAAAAAAAAGCAATGCCAAAACAACACCTACTGTATGCAAAATTGAAAATGATACGGTGCTGAAGTAAAAGGCGAAAACTTACGGTAAAAATAATGAGAAAGAGAGAAGTGAATGACCAACATGTGATAAGTTTTGAAAATGTTCTCCCACAACCTTTACAAGTCTGGCCTGAAATAGCACACATGAAGATGAGGATTAGGACCCGATAATGTTTGTTCAGGGTGTGTTAACTCATATTCCGAGGATTGCGTATAGTGTGGAGTAGTTCAGGGAAAGAGAAATGCTCCGCTTTATTCGTAACAAATATAGTACCCACTCTTAACTTCCTACTAGGTCATGAGGATATTTTTATTTTATTTATACCAAAGCGAATTCTTAAAATTAATCACCATTTCACGATATTGCTCACTGATGAATGAAAATGTTTTTTTATAAAATTATTGAATTAATACATTTTATTTTACTCAAAATACCACGAAAGGTGCACTATTGGTACTAAAAGAAATCCGATAAATTTTGGGTATACGATAAATCGCACAAATCTAAGGACTGTCAATTCGACTAAATACCTAGGAATTACAATTACGAGCAACTTAAATTGGAAAGACCACATAGATAAATTGTGGAGAAGGCGAAACAAAGACTGTCCTTTGTTGGTAGAACACTTAGAAGATGCGACAAACCCACTAAAGAGACAACCTACATTACACTTTTCCGTTCTCTGCTGGAATATTGCTGCGTGGTGTGGGATCCTTACCAGGTAGGATTGACGGAGGACATCGAAAAAAGTGCAAGAATGGCAGCTCGTTTCGTGTTATCGTGCAATAGGGGTGAGAGTGTTACTGACATGATACGCGAGTTGGGGTGGCAATCAATGAAACAAAGGAGGTTTTCTTTGCAGCGAGATCTATTTACGAAATTTCAATCACCAACTTTCTCTTCCGAATGCGAAAATATTTTATTGACACCCACCTACGTAGGGAAAAATGATCATCATAATAAAATAAGAGAAATCAGAGCTCGAACGGAAAGATCTAGGTGTTCCTTTTTCCCACGAGCCATTCGAGAGTGGAATGGTACAGAAGTAGTATGAAAATGGTTCTATGAACCCTCTGCCAGGCACTTAAGTGTGAACTGCAGAGTAACCATGTAGATGGAGACGTAGATATAGGTGCGTACTCTTTCCGTTTTTATTTTAGATCTTTGGTTCCTTACCTCATTTCAGTATTTTTGTCGTTATTATAAATCTGCTGTTAAAGTTTTGGGACTCCCTGTATCCAAGCCATAGTCCACTACTCTAAATCGAAATTACTTATCGCTACACGGTATTAGTATGCATCCATTGCTAAGAACCGGGAAACGTGTATTGTCAGTTGACAACCAAGTACTGCATATGTTATCTCTTTGTAAATTGCTGCACATAAGCAACAAAAATCACATCAACAGTCATTTCGCTCGACAATACGCAGCCCAGTTTATTACAACTTAAACTACGAACGTGTAGTTTTGCAATTCCTTAGGGTTACCTTTCTTTCCTGATTCTATACCCCAAATTTTACGAACTAGATAGCGTTGCTCTAAATTCTTCCGGGCTAAGCGTAAGTGTTTGTTCGTGATTTAACTGGTGGCCCATTCGTTGTGGCTTTAGCTCGTGTGCATTGCCAGCCCGCTGGGTTTCACTCTACGTATGTGGGGCAGCTGATAACCGATTACAATGCTAACGACTGCCCTGTTGCGACAGTCTGCCTGTTTTCCTCTTATCGTCTGTCACTTAGTTTGCTTACGGAGAATCCGTGTAACCCAGAAAACGCGTAGTTTCCTCCCCTCTTAATGGAAGTACTTGCGACACTAAACACTTGTTTTAATGTGTATTGAGCTGCACGTGCTTTCGTAGCATTATGATGGTACAGTTCGCTATGAAGTTTAATGCCCTTGGCCTGTGTTGCCATCCGTAAAACATTCTGTGATGATTAGTTGGGCAGACATATAGACATATGACAGTCGCAGATAGGGTTGCTTCTTACTATCGTGTTCGGCCATCTATGTAAAAGTCCGGCCTGTCCAGACTTTGTTAGGCTTTTTAGTGTTGAAGTAAAAAAGGAAGTGAGCGTTTGGCGTCATTGGCCGGGAGGCCCCTTACGGGGCAGGTCCGGCCGCCTTGTTGCAGGCCTTATTACATTCGACGCCACATTGGGGGACCTGCGCACCAGATGGGGATGAATCGACGATAAAGACAGCACAACACCCAGTTCCTGAGCGGAGAAAATCCCCGAACCAGCCGAGAATCGAAGCCGGGCCCTTAGGACGGCAATCCGTCACGCTGACCTTTTTTTTTGTAATCTCATTTTGTTCGTTTTCGTTCGTTGTATCTGCTCGGGGCGGACGTCGCAAGACACCCGTTTCAGTTCGTCGTTGATCCATTAACTCAGTTTCAGCTATCAGGGCGGACATGTGGCATAATGAAACATAAAAAAGGTAATGATATATTAGAAACCAACAACACGGCAACAATGTTAGGGACGGCGCTTAACATGACCGACATCGCATTGTCAGTAAATGAACGTACAGTCGTAAACGACGCGACTTAAGGGGACACACCCTGCCTATCTAACCCATGTTAATTTAAGCAAGTATTTGACCCATTTCTGAAAAAACTATTTGATGCAGGACCTTAATATTTTTACTGTATGTTACATGACGCTAGTCCGCAGCTCGTGGTCATGCGGAAGCGTTCTCACTTCCCGCGCCGAGGTTCGATTCCCGGCGGGGTCTGGGATTTTCTCTGCCTCGTGATGACTGGGTGTTGTGTGATGTCCTTAGGTTGGTTGGTTGGTTGTTTCGGGGAAGGAGACCAGACAGCGAGGTCATCGGTCTCATCGGATTAGGGAAGGACGGGGAAGGAAGTCGGCCGTGCCCTTTGAAAGGAACCATCCCGGCATTTGGCTGGAGCGATTTAGGGAAATCACGGAAAACCTAAATCAGGATGGCCGGACGCGGGATGTCCTTAGGTTAGTTAGGTTTAAGTAGTTCTAAGTTCTAGGGGACTGATGACCATAGATGTTAAGTACCCATAGTGCTCAGAGCCATTTGAACCATTTTTACATGACGCTAATAGAGTCAACTGTACTAAAATCTACTTTATCCAATTTATAGTTTTTAAGAAACACCTTTTTAAATTTATTAACAAGATTTTTCTGCAGAAAATATTTTTTTGTGAACTTCCTATTGGGGGAATATTAATGAATGTAGTACCAGAGGTGGCTTTTTATGTTATGCAGAGTCTCTGAAAATTTCATTCATTTATCTATGATTCTGATATAATGGGGCATATGTACTGAAAAATTTAGTTTGCGGGAAATTCACTTTAAAGAAAAAATTTTGAAATTTGTTACTTACAATTAATTAAAACAACTGTCCTGCTGCATATGATGGCCCTTCTTTGGCCTCTAGCAGGTCTTCCAGCTTCTTTTTTACCTTCCTGGATGTTTGTATTTCTTTCTTGGCCATGTTAGATGCAGACCTGTCTGCATCGGCTGTCCTCATTTTATCGCAATGTTGCAGCCCAGTGATCATATTTTCACTAGGATTAATTCCCAGCTTTTTCAGTACCCAACACTTTCCAATATTACCAAAACTAAATGTAATACCAGCATCATGAACTCGTAGTTTCATTTATGCATGCCTACAAAGACAGTTTTAGGAAGGCGGTTCCAAATTATGCTGTTGAAACATTCATTTGGGTTCTGCGTCTGCCCATGCAGACATTTGCTTAGAAGGTCAGGATGAGCCAAGTCTCTGAAAATAGGTTTAATTGCTGTAATAACAGGAGCAGGAAGAGAATGCTGGTGAGAATAAGATTCTCCAGTTGCCTGAGCCCTAATGTATTTGCACCACGAATTTTCTCCTGATGGACACAATCCATGACATGGCTTATCATCAGTAGAGGACTTACGGGAGAATATAGCCCAAACATCACTCTTCATTACCTTCAGATTTTCTTTATTTCTCCTAATTGCCTGCCCATAGTATACCTGCAAGTTTTCTATAACAACTACTCGCAATCACACTTGAACAAAACTAACCATGTGTTTGGAAGCGTGTTGTTTACAAACAGCAGAAACAAAAGAATATCGACCGTTGCATTCCAAGGATAGCCAACACACTGGGGAGTAAAAAAAAAATTTCTAACGTGCAATGTAGGGGATATAGAGATCTAAAATATATGCAGAAAAGTGGGTGATAGAAAAATGGGCGTGGCACATAAACACACGTGGTAGGGAAATGTTTAAACGCTCAAAACAATTTTTTTTCAGCAAAATCCTTTTCAGGGTACTTAAATAAAACCTTAATCTATCTAAATATGATGAGAACCGAAAATCGATTTTTTTCGACCTGAACCCCCGTGTGGTACCTTTAAGGCCCGATCCAAGCTACAAAACGTAAGCGCGAGGAATAAATATTAAGATCAATACGAAGGTTTACCATAAGGGCGTGCAGATATCGCCACCAATGCTATTCTGTATGTCCGACAGAACAGATTCCGTTGGTGATCTTGCAGCTCTCGAAGAATGAAATTACAATGAAATCCAGACCATTATCTGCTTATAGGTGTTGTTAATACCAACGGGAACAGTTGAAAATGTGTGCAGCGCCTAGTACACCGCGACGCTCGGGGGACTACATCAGAGATGCGGCACCTGAGGATGGGCTTATGAGAGCCCGAAACCGGTCGTGATGATAAAAGAAATTCACAACTGAAGCGGTATTTTCAACCTCTGGTATAATGCCCAGTTGCGGGTGTTCTTCCAACAGGATTATTTGCAGAACATTATGACCATCTACCAAATAGCCGGTATGTCCATCTTTGGCAGGGATAGCAGCGACGACGTGTCATAGCATGGAGACAATCAGACTAGGTAGGTCGCTGGAGGGACATCTGCACACGCAAATCACCTAATTCCCATAAATTCCGGTGAGGGGGGCGTTGATATCTACGCCACGTTCAATCACATACCAGATATGGCGAGCTGCGGGGCCAGCACAACTGGAACTCGCCGCTCTGTTCCTCGAACCATTCGATCACCCTCCTGACCTTCTGACATGGTGCCTTATTTCGTTGAAACATGCCACTGCCGTCGGGGAACATGATCATCATGAAGGGGTGTACGTAGTCCGCAAGCAGTGTACGATACTCCTCGGTGACGATCTCAACTGGACTGTGGCCATGTGAATGTTCCCCAGAGCATAATGGAGGCGCCGCCAGGTACCAAGGACCTGTTGCCCTGGAAGACGACGAATTCGCACCCTCCCACTGGGATGATGAATTTAAGGGGATTCTACAGACCATGCAACGCTCTGCCACTGCGCCAACGTCCAGCGACGATTATCATGTCCCTATTTCAGTCGTAGTTGCCGATGTCGTGGTGTTAACATCGTCACATGCACGGGTCGGCGGCAGTCTGCCTTCGGCAGTGACACAGTGCGGACCGTGTTGCCTGCCGGCCGCGCTGTGGTGCGCGCGCCTGTTTGTTTACGCCGGAGCAGCTTCGCGTGTGCGGTGTTGTGAGTCTAGAACGAGATGGCACACTCGTACAGAAAAACGACTTTGAAGTTCAGTTTTGCGAACGACTATACACGACCAAAGGCACACGAGATTGAACGTTTCTTCAGAGAAGAGGTAAAAATCGATCCACAGGAAATCGTGGGAATCAATTTATCGCTCGTTTCAAGCGTCGTCTATGTCAAGCTTGTTGACGAGGCTGCTTGCGAAAGACTTCTACAACGATCACCGAACGGGTATCGTTTCTGTCATGCCGATGGGAATGTTGGTGCCTTTACAGTCGATCACGCAGGAATGGGGATCCGCACTATACGAGTCTTCGAACTTCCGTTTGAGGTCCCGTCTGAACTTGTTACCGACGCCTTTCGACCATACGGTACAGTTCTATCCCATGTGGCCGAAAAATGGACGAGTTTTACCACGTACCACGTTTTAAATGGGGTGAGACAAATACGGATAGAACTGCACAAGCACGTCCCCTCTTATTTGTACATAGGAGGTTGTCGAGCGATTATAATCTATGATAGGCAACCTCGCACTTGCTCGGGGTGCAGGAAACAAGGTCACGTCCGCTCGGAATGCCTCCAGCGACGTTTAGTGCAGACTCCACGGGATGACGTTCAGGCGCCACAACCGACGACTGTCTTACCATTGACCTTTGTGGAAGCCCTGAGAGGCGACGTGAGGGAGACTTCCGTTGGGCACCAGCAGCTGCCCCCTATAGAGAACATGGACACCAACGGACTGGAACTCCGACCACCAGTTCCACCACAGCAGACACAGGACACCGCACAAGAGATGCAGCTGACGGCCGCTCCAGGCTCATCCGTGGTGGCTGCCAGTGCTTCCACCGATAGCGTGATAGGCCAGGCCCAAGACGGAGGATACGCAACCCCAACAGCCGATGCGGAAGCAAGGCAACGGAAACAGCGTTCGCCGAAGAGAAGAAAGAAGCGTCGACTGACTTCTGCTGACGATAGCCATAGTCCCGAGGGGACAGTGGACGACAACGACAGTATCGACCTGAGACCAGTGGATTCAACAGATACCGAGATGTCGATGCAGGAACTACACAGCGACGAAAACTTGAACTCTCCTTCTGGTGACCGGAAGGCGGAAGTGGAGATGACAACTGTCCAACATCAGAGCGATGACAACGTTACCTCCCATCCTTCAACCAGTTCCGGAAATATGCTGGGGGACTGGGCGCAAGAAATGGACCAACAGGAACAGGATGAAAATACGAACGCGACGATTGAGGACAGTCCTGCCCAGAGGCCGGGAGGGGTCGGGAAATGTTGACCAACTTAGTGTGTTGAGGAGCGCCGGGAGTGCAGATGGACGCTTAATTACACCGCCCTACAACTGATGAACACAAGCCAAGCGTACCGCATTGCCACGATAAACATTAATGGCGTACGGACACCGCTTAAAATTCAAATGCTGAAAGATGTGTTACGCGCTGCGGACATGGATATTGTACTCCTACAAGAAGTGCGTTTCACATCGCCGCCAGAGTTCTACGGTTACGAGGCACATTATTCAGTGCACGATGAAAGTGGATGCGGTGTGGCGATTCTCACCAGGGAAGGAATAGGAGTGGAGGACGTCAGGTCTCTCCCTTCGGCACGCGGCATAGCGATCACTGTCGACGGCGTTCGTTTCATCAATTTATACGCACCATCTGGCTCCACAAAACGAAGAGAAAGGGCGGCTTTTTACACCGAAGAGATAGCACCGTTGTTCGCTGGACGCTTTGATAACTACACTCCTAGAAATGGAAAAAAGAACACATTGACACCGGTGTGTCAGACCCACCATACTTGCTCCGGACACTGCGAGAGGGCTGTACAAGCAATGATGACACCACGGCACAGCGGACACACCAGGAACCGCGGTGTTGGCCGTCGAATGGCGCTAGCTGCGTAGCATTTGTGCACCGCCGCCGTCAGTGTCAGCCAGTTTGCCGTGGCATACGGAGCTCCATCGCAGTCTTTAACACTGGTAGCATGCCGCGACAGCGTGGACGTGAACCGTATGTGCAGTTGACGGACTTTGAGCGAGGGCGTATAGTGGGCATGCGGGAGGCCGGGTGGACGTACCGCCGAATTGCTCAACACGTGGGGCGTGAGGTCTCCACAGTACATCGATGTTGTCGCCAGTGGTCGGCGGAAGGTGCACGTGCCCGTCGACCTGGGACCAGACCGCAGCGACGCACGGATGCACGCCAAGACCGTAGGATCCTACGCGGTGCCGTAGGGGACCGCACCGCCACTTCCCAGCAAATTAGGGACACAGTTGCTCCTGGGATATCGGCGAGGACCATTCGCAACCGTCTCCATGAAGCTGGGCTACGGTCCCGCACACCGTTAGGCCGTCTTCCGCTCACGCCCCAACATCGTGCAGCCCGCCTCCAGTGGTGTCGCGACAGGCGTGAATGGAGGGACGAATGGAGACGTGTCGTCTTCAGCGATGAGAGTCGCTTCTGCCTTGGTGCCAATGATGGTCGTATGCGTGTTTGGCGCCGTGCAGGTGAGCGCCACAATCAGGACTGCATACGACCGAGGCACACAGGGCCAACACCCGGCATCATGGTGTGGGGAGCGATCTCCTACACTGGCCGTACACCACTGGTGATCGTCGAGGGGGCACTGAATAGTGCACGGTACATCCAAACCGTCATCGAACCCATCGTTCTACCATTCCTAGACCGGCAAGGGAACTTGCTGTTCCAACAGGACAGTGCACGTCCGCATGTATCCCGTGCCACCCAACGTGCTCTAGTAGGTGTAAGTCAACTACCCTGGCCAGCAAGATCTCCGGATCTGTCCCCCATTGAGCATGTTTGGGACTGGATGAAGCGTCGTCTCACGCGGTCTGCACGTCCAGCACGAACGCTGGTCCAACTGAGGCGCCAGGTGGAAATGGCATGGCAAGCCGTTCCACAGGACTACATCCAGCATCTCTACAATCGTCTCCATGGGAGAATAGCAGCCTGCATTGCTGCGAAAGGTGGATATACACTGTACTAGTGCCGACATTGTGCATGCTCTGTTGCCTGTGTCTATGTGCCTTTGGTTCTGTCAGTGTGATCATGTGATGTATCTGACCCCAGGAATGTGTCAATAAAGTTTCCCCTTCCTGGGACAATGAATTCACGGTGTTCTTATTTCAATTTCCAGGAGTGTATATAGTGGGCGGCGATTTTAATTGTGTTGTCGACAAAAAGGACCAAGTACCTCATTATGTGCCATGCATGGAACTGCGTGCGTTGATTACCGAAATGGCGCTTCTGGATACGTGGGAACTGCAGCATGGTGACAGACCGGGTTATACGTTTGTCACGGGACACTCGGCGAGTAGACTTGATAGAGTGTACGTGACACGAGCTCTACGGACGACGATACTGGATGCCGAAATCTGGCCAGCGGCTTTTACGGATCATATGGCGTACGTCTGTACGATTTCACTAACGCGTCAGAAGATATGGCGGAGTAAAGGTCACTGGAAAATGAATTGTGCACTTTTACGTGACACTGAATGTCACCGGTCGATAGAGGCGGCCTGGGAGACCTGCGTTCGGCGCCAACGAGCATACACCTCGGTTCTCCAGTGGTGGGTTAAATGCGCAAAACCAACGTTACGGCGAACGTTGATACGATACGGGCAGGACAAATCGCAGTGGACCCGCACAACGGCTGATTTTTATTTTACAGCCCTGAGGGAGCTGATGACCCAACAACAATCGCCGGAAAGGCACACGGCCATGCGCAGGATAAAAGCCAAGTTATTACAGCTGACGAGACTAAGAATGGAAGGTATAATGGTCCGGGCGAGATTGGCGGCCACAGTTGCTGCCGAAACCCCCTCCATGCACCACGTGGTACGTGAACGCCAACGACGACGCAGGACATTGATCAGGGAACTAATCTCTGAAACTGGCCAGCAAGTTGTGCACCAGCGTGATATTGCGCATGTGTTTACCGACTATTTCCGCCAGTTATATGGACCTGTACATGTGAACCACGAGACACTACATGATGTCATCTCGGAAATGCCAGACAGAGGACCACCACTGGATGCAGAGACTTTCATCACAGCGATAACAGAGGACGAGCTGACAGACGCAATTGCCAGGGGGGCTCCGAACAAGTCCCCAGGACAGGACGGCTTCCCAATTGAATTTTACCGCGCCTTTGCATACCTCATGGGACGGACCTGGATTCAGATGTACAACGAACTCCTGTTACCGCAGACTGAGATACCTGCCGAATTCACGGAGGGTATCATCATCCCAATACCCAAACCACGCGGTGGCAGAAATCCAGGAGATTATAGACCACTCACTCTCTTGAACTGCGACTATAAGATTTTCGCGCGCATCCTTGGGGCTCGCCTGCGGTCTTCACTTTCTGATAGACTCCTCATAGATCAAACTTGCCTCGGCGGTAAGAGCAACGTACATTCGGCGCTCAGTGACTACCGAGATATCATCGCATTAGCAGCGGCATGCCGAGTGCGTGGGGCACTCGTCGCTATTGACTTCGATCATGCGTTCGACAGAGTGGATCATACCTTTTTGCATGCGGTGATGGGCAGATTGGGAATCCCACAGGCCTTCATCCTAGTGATCATGCGACTGTTACACGGCGTACGATCAAAGGTCTCGGTGAATGGGCGGGGCACTGACTACATTGTTATTTCAAGGTCAGTTCGTCAAGGTTGCCCCCTTTCGATATTTTTGTATGCAATGGCTTTGGAACCCTGTCTATATGGTCTCCGAAGACGGTTGGAGGGAGTGCCGTTGCCACAACTGACCTTTCATTGCCGCGCTTATGCTGACGATGTGATGCTGGTGGCACGGACCGGCGAAGAAGTACGTACGGCGTTGGCATGGATACGGCGATACGGGATGGCGGCAGGAAGCGTGCTTAATCTACAAAAATCACGCTGCATGAATGTCGGTCGAGGATTACAACCGGGGGAGGAAGGCCCGCTCATCTTAGTTAAGACCATAAAATGCCTAGGTATTACGTTCCACACGGATGTGCACCGGACAGCAGCGGATAACTACCGACGCATATTGAAGCTGATGCGGACAATGGTGCTGTTACAGAAATTAAGAGCGTTGGATATGATTCAGAGGGTGACCTATGTTAACGTATACCTAGCACCGAGACTCACTCACGTAGCGCATGTCCTGCCTTTAACGCGCACAATGGCATCACGGATACAAGCAACTTTCGGAACCTACGTGAGTGTGGGACACCTGTTTAAGATCCGATACACAACGCTTACGCTACCACCTGGAGAGGGTGGATTTGGTCTAGTTAACGTATATGAAAAGGCACGGGCGTTATTCGTCAGTACGATGTTCCGACAGTGGCGCGGTCAATTTCGCAATATCTCGGGTGCGTTGGCCGATGTACTAGCGCCCACTTCAATGCTGCCCCCAGTCGATGTGGGCCATATTTCACCGAAGCTATCACATTTCAAGTCTTTTTTTTTTTTTGGAGCTTAGCTATGTCAGAGATTCCTTCCCAACAACACGACTACCGACGACGCGAGACGTATACCAACTCTTACTGCGCCGGTGCCCCAGGAATACCCTGGAAAAGAAGTACCCAGACAAGAACTGGCGACAGATATGGCGCGTTATACGGAACGTTTACCTCCCAACGTCGGTACGCTCAACATGGTATGTGGTGATAAATAGGAAGTTCGCAACGAATCAACGGCGGCACGCGATTCATTTGGCAGACACTCCACTATGTTTAGGCTGCGCAACAGTGGACACTGATGAACATCGTTTAGCATGTAGTGGGGCGGCTCCAGTGTGGCACTTGGCACAACAGACATTGGCGTTCCTGTTACGCTCCGCCCCTCACACAATTTCATCAGACACACTTTTTTTCCCCCAAGAATCTTATTTCCCGGTCCAAAAAACCAATGCAGTGACATGGGTGCGGGGAATGGTGGTGAGCTACGTGTATAACGAATCGGAAAAGGACAAAATTGATTTTTGGCATTTTCTCCTAGATGGACACACGAAGCTGCAACAGCATAAGAAATATAGGCAAGACTTCGCTAATTACTTGCGACTAACATTTACCGACCCGCCGGCCAGATGGGGTGTGACGGGTGAGAGATGACATAGACGAAGAAGCCGAGATAGACATCGATCACACTTACGGACCCTTAGTTAATTTCGAGAAGACGACCCAGTCTTACACCAACGTCTGGAGAACGAGTCGATAGATGGCTCTCTTGCTCTATCGAACGTCGGGTCGTGAGCAGGTGTCGCCCCCGACACGAATTTCATTTCATTGCTACAGGAGAATGTTTCTTTTGTATTTGTACTATCCGCAATGTCTTCATGTCTTTCATTTGGGCATTTTCAGTTTTATTCATTTCCTTAATTAATTAATTTTCTAATTAGCCACTATTTGTCAACATATGGACTTTGTAGACCCTCTTTATGCGATAGTACAACAACATGTATGTCAGCAAAGGTGGTAAGCCTGACATTGGATACAAACAAAAAAAAAAAAAAAGAAAAAAAACAAACAAAAAAAAACAAAAAAAAGAAAGTTGGTAGAGCATTTGCCCGCAAAAAATTGATAATACTAAAAAAAATAAAAAAAGATGGATATAGCGTCTGCCATGTACGCAGGAGATAAAAAAAAAAAAAGTTGGTAGAGCACTTGCCAGCGAAAGGCAAAGGTCCCGAGTTCGAGTCTCGGTCGTAAAAAAAAAAAGTGGTCAGCGTGACAGACTGTCAATCCTAAGGGCCCGGGTTCGATTCCCGGCTGGGTCGGAGATTTTCTCCGCTCAGGGACTGGGTGTTGTGTTGTCCTAATCATCATCATTTCATCCCCATCGAAGCGCAGGTCGCCGAAGTGGCGTAAAATTGAAAGACCTGCACCAGGCGAACGGTCTACCCGACGGGAGGCCCTAGCCACACGACATTTCCATTTTACCTAGGTGTCGCCAGGTGTTGAAAACACTCACCACAGCATTCTTCGAACACCCGACAAGGCGCGCAGTTTCCGAAATGCTCGCGCCGAGCGTCCGTGCCATCACAATCTGCCCACGGTCAAACTCACTCTACACACGGACGCCACGGTGACTGATACTCACAAGGGAACCTCCCCATCGCACCCCCCTCAGATTTAGTTGTAAGTTGGCACAGTGGATAGGCCTTGAAAAACTGAACACAGATCAATCGAGAAAACAGAAAGAAGATGTGCGGAACAATGAAAAAAATAGGCAAAATATACAAACTCAGTAGTCCATGTGCAAGATATTCAACATCAAGGATAGTGTAAGCTCAGGAGCGCCGTGGTCCCGTGGTTAGCGTGAGCAGCTGCGGAACGAGAGGCCCTTGGTTCAAGTCTTCCCTCGAGTTCAAATGGTTCAAATGGCTCTGAGCACTATGGGACTCAACTGCTGAGGTCATTAGTCCCCTAGAACTTAGAACTAGTTAAACCTAACTAACCTAAGGACATCACAAACGTCCATGCCCGAGGCAGGATTCGAACCTGCGACCGTAGTGGTCTTGCAGTTCCAGACTGCAGCGCCTTTAACCGCACGGCCACTTACGCCGGCCTTCCCTCGAGTGAAAAGTTTAATTTTTTTATTTTCAGACAATTATCAAAGTTCAGGCAGTCACACATAATCAACTTCGCTCTCCAAAATTCCAGGACATGTTCAGATTTGCTTGGACATATGCAGGATTTGACGGTCTACACACGGAAAAATTTGAAAACGTTAAGAACATATGTTTTTACAGAGCACGGGGCAAACTGTGTGACTGTGAAACTGTTGCATTCATTTGTTGCAGTTCATGTGACAAACTCTTATGTTTTCATCACTTTTTGGGAGTGATTATCACATCCACAAGAAAACCTAAATCGGGCAAGGTAGAAGAATCTTTTTACCCATTCGCCAAGTGTACAAGTTAGGTGGGTCGACAACATATTCCTGTCATGTGACGCACATGTCGTATAGAATATATCAGATGTGTTTTCCTGTGGAGGAATCGGTTGACCTATGACATTGCGATCAAATGTTTTCGGTTCCCATTGGAGAGGCACGTCCTTTCGTCTACTAATCGCACGGTTTTGCGGTGCGGTCACAAAACACAGGCACTAAACTTATTACAGTGAACAGAGACGTCAGTGAACGAACGGACAGATCGTAACTTTGCGAAAATAAAGAAAGTAAAATTTTCACTAGAGGGAGAACTCGAACCAAGGACCTCTCGTTCCGCATTTGCTCACTAACCACGGGACCACGGCGCTCCTAAGCTCACACTATCCTTGATGTTGCTTATGTTGTGCATGGACTAATCAGTTTGTATATTTTGCTTATTTTTTTCATAGTTCCACACGACTTCTTCCTGTTTTCTTGATTGATCTGTGTTCAGTTTTTCAAGGCCTATCCACTGTGCCAACTTATAACTAAATCTGAGGGGGGTGCGATGGGGAGGTTCCCTTGTCAGTGACCTCTATACAATCTAGATGTAGAAGTCTGGTCTCTGAGTATTGCACTGCGGCGTGGATGCAGTTCCATCTGCTTTGCGTCATCCGCCATGTTGTAATTTGGCTCACAAATTTTCACCGGTCTGTACGTGACAAAGAACTGCAACCTAATTTCTTGTTTTGAACTTCATGTCAACATGTAAAGTAATAGGCTGATGTGGGAGCGGAATCGAAATGCATTTCCTTTTCTTGTTATTGTAACTTTTCTAGCAACCATGTTGTACATTGGCAAGAAACGAAATATGAGAATCTATGGCTGGCACGATCACAGAACTGAAGTTCAACATCCAGGTAGTATAGAGATCCGTGACAAGGAACTGCAACCTGATTTATTGTTTTGAACTTCATGTCAACATGTAATGTAATAGGCTGATGGGGGAGCGGAATCGAAATGTATTTTCTTTTCTTGTTATACACTACTGGCCATTAAAATTGCTACACCAAGAAGAAATGCAGATGATAAACGGGCATTCATTGGACAAATATACTAGAAATGACATGTGATTACATTTTCACATAATTTGGGTGCATAGATCCTGAGAAATCAGTACGCAGAACAACCACCTCTCGCGGTAATAACGGTCTTGATACGCTTGGGCATTGAGTCAAACAGAACTTGGATGGCGTGTACAGGTACAGCTGCCCATGCAGCTTCAGCACGATACCACAGTTCATCAAGAGTCGTGACTGGCGTATTGTGACGAGCCAGTTGCTCGGTCACCATTGACCAGTCGTTTTCAATTGGTGAGAGATCTGGAGAATGTGCTGGCCAGGGCAGCAGTCGAACATTTTCTGTATCCAGAAAGGCCCGTACAGGACCTGCAACATGTGGTCGTGCATTATCCCGCTGAAATGTAGGGTTTCGCACGGATCGAATGTAGGAGTAGAGCCACGGGTCGTAACACATCTGAAATGTAACGTCCACTGTTCAAAGTGCCGTCAATGCGAACGAGAGGTGACCGAGACGTGTAACCAATGGCACCCCATACCATCAAGCCGGGTGATACGCCAGCACGGCGATGACGAATACACGCTTCCAATGTGCGTTCACCGCGATGTCGCCAAACACGGATGCAACCATCATGATGCTGTAAACAAAACCTGTATTCATCCCAAAAATTACGTTTTGCCATTCGTGCACCCAGGTTCGTCGTTGAATACACCATCGCAGCTGCTCCTGTCCGTGATGCAGCGTCAAGGGTAACCGCAGCCAGGGTCTCCGAATTGATAGTCCATGCTGCTGCAAACGTCGTCGAACTGTTCGTGGAGATGGTTGTTATCTTGCAAACGTCCCCATCTGTTGACTCAGGGATCGAGGCGTGGCTGCACGATCCGTTACAGCCATGCGGATAAGATGCCTGTCATCTCGACTGCTAGTGATACGAGGCCGTTGGGATCCAGCGCGGGGTTCCGTATTACCCTCCTGAACCCACCGATTCCATATTCTGCTAATTGGATCTCGACCAACGCGAGCAGCAATGTCGCGACACGATAAACCGCAATCGCGATAGGCTACAATCCGACCTTTATCGAAGTCGGAAACGCGATGGTACGAATTTTTCTTACATGAGGCATCGCAACAACGTTTCAGCAGGCAACGCCGATCAACTGCTGTTTGTGTATGAGAAATCTGTTGGAAACTTTCCTCATGTCAGCACGTTGTAGGTGTCGCCACCGGCGCCAACTTTGTGTGAATGCTCTAGAAAGCTAATCATTTGCATATCACAGCATCTTCTTCCTGTCGGTTAAATTTCGCGTCTGTAGCACGTCATCTTCGTGGTGTAGCAATTTTAATGGCCAGTAGGGTAGTAACGTTTCTAGCAGGCATGTTGTACTTTGGCAACAAACGAAATATGAGAATCTATGGCTGGCACGATCACAGAGCTGAAGTTCAACGTCCACGTAGTATAGAGATCACTGCTGGTACTACATGCACTCATTCCTCACCAGGCGACGCTGGTGTCGCCTGGACGCATTTTTATCGATTGTACGCTGGTGGTGAACATGTTCTGCCTGATCAGTGACTTTCCGATCGGTACAGGAACAGTCACGATAGCATACCTGGCTAATGCAAAAATTTTGTTGATCTGAGTATATAAAATAGGTAGTCCGGCGTTTAGGCTAAAATGTCCCGCTAAACATAACGTCGAGTTCGGCTTTACTAGCTGGCAACTCTAGTCGCATAGCATAATGTAATACACAGAGGAACGCCTAGTGAAAGAGGCAGTGTTGGAGGATATCTGGAATTTAGAGAACATTCCATAGCAACGAGAGGCGGATCTGTTTCACCTGTCAGACACAAACGGTGACAAGACAAATGTTAAGAACTAAAGCTAAGTTGGCCCATGCGATCTAACGCACCGCTTTCCGGATTGGAAAGAAGCACCTGGTCCCCGGCGCGAATCCGCCCGGCGGACTTGTGTCGGGGCCCGGTGAGCCGGCCAGTCTGTGGATGGTTTTTAGGCGGTTTTCCATCGGCCTCCGCGAATGCGGGCTGGTTCCCCTCATTCCGCCTCAGCTACACCATGTCGGCGATTGCTGCGCAAACCACCATTTCTCTACCAAGCAAACACAGGGGTTACACTCGTCTGGTGTGAGATGTTCCCAGGGGGGCGGGGGGAGGGCACCGGGGGCTGAACCGCACAATAACCCTGAAAGGTTAACATACAATACAATACAAAGCTAAGTGAAGGAGGGTACGAAATTAAGGAAATGGGAGAAACAACGGTTGTTGACAGTTTCAAAGGCAGCATTAGGCAACAGCGAAATATAGTAAGTAACAAAAATACAATCGAAGATGAGTGAGTAGCTTCCGGACGGACACAGGTAGTGGCAACCGGTTCTGGACCGTGGCGAACACCAGCCATTCTTTTTTTCTACGAACACGCCATGACTTTTCCTGCAGCGGCCAAGTTGAAGGTCGATGGTGACGCAGCTGAAGGCACTAAAGCTAACTGACGCAACTCCTGTCATGAGTTCTTGCACTCCTAAATCGTCTCGCTGCAGGAGATTGCAGCACAGTGTGTGATGATCCTTTTCTTTCAAATCCCATTTATTTGCCATTTTTCGCACGTATTTGAACGGTACGAGTAAAGTGGATAAATTGGCATTATAAGCAATAATGTAAAGCTCTACTACAACGCACAGGGAGGCTTTTTTTATGGATAGCAAGCAGCCAGTGAGTGCAGTCGCTCCATTATGTCTCTGTAGGTGCGCGGAACCGACTGATGCGTGAGAGAGTATGTAGCAGATCAACCGTAGAGGCCGGCGATAACTCGGCATTCAGGCGCAAAACAGCTACTATTCCCGTGTCGATTATTAAATACTAGTATTGACTTCCAACATAATAAATGCTAGGGGCAGTGAAAGAGTCAAAGTCTCTTTACAATTATTACACTATGCACTACACTAACTGGAATATGAAACGAATGTACAAATCCTTTGCTAATAATTATTGTTGGATGCCAAGTAAGTTGCCGTTAGGACACAGTCCTTCCTAGCTCTACGTCAGCCATGCTCTCAGTTTCTAACATTATACGTAATTCCGAAGGCATATAGAGAGAGTCGTTTTCCCTCGCTCTATCTGCGAGTGGAATAGGAAAGGAAACCGCTAGTTGTGTTACAGGGTACCTTCCGCCACACACCGTACGGTGGCTTGCGGAGTATCTGTGTAGACGTAGAGGCGGATGAGGTGTGCAGCTCCTGTGTGACCGCGTACAGACTCGTTCCTCTTCTGAGATAGACACACAGATTTACTTCACGAGGGGATCTTGCAGGTTCCTCACTTCAGCCATCACACCAATATTGAAGTGACACACTGAGAACTAATAACCTTGCTCAACAGAGGAAAGGTATTTATTCCTGACAAGAAAACTGTACGTCTCAGTCCATATTACGCGAAAAAACTCGCTCGCCTTCTGCAGCTGTTTTTCGTAGATCGGTTATGCAACAAAGTTTTCCAAGCGACTGCAAAAGGAAGCATGTCACGACGCTTCCCAGAAGAATCGCCAGGCATATGCATGTGGTTCTAGGCCGGCATCGCTGACGACAAACTCTCGCTGAATTATGCAGAAGCTTTGGCAAATCTCTTAAATCAACACCTACACCCATTTCCTGCGAACCACTGAGGTGTATGGGACAGGATACTTGGAATACAGTTCCTCCCCGTTCCAATCACTTACGGAGGGCGGTAGGGGTGTACGATTAAACACTTCTGTCTGTGGTGTAGTCGGACCTTGTCGTCAAGATAAGTAGCAGGCCGAAGAATAAAAAATGGTTCAAATGGCTCTAAGCACTGTGGGACTTAACATCTGAGATCATCGGTCCCCTAGAATTAGAACTATTTAAACCTAAGTAACCTAAGGACATCACACTCATCCATGCCCGAGGCAGGATTCGAACCTGCGACCGTAGCAGCCGCGTGGTTCCGGACTGAAGCGCCTAGGACCTTTCGGCCACAGCGGCCGGCTGCCGAAGAATACCTCCGTACTACACTACTGGCCATTAAAATTGCTACACCACGAAGATGACGTGCTACAGACGCTAAATTTAACCGACAGGAAGAAGATGCTGTGATATGCAAATGATTAGCTTCTCAGAGCATTCACACAAGCTTGGCGCCGGAGGCGACACCTACAACATGCTAAATGAGCAAAGTTTCCAACCGATTTCTCATACACAAACACCAGTTGACCGGCGTTGCTTGGTGAAACGTTGTTGTGATGCCTCGTGTAAGGAGGGGAAATGCGTGCCATCACGTTTCCGACTTTGATAAAGGTCGGATTGTAGCCTATGGCGATTGCGGTTTATCGTATCGCAACATTGCTGCTCGCGTTGGTCGAGATCCAATGACTGTTAGCAGAATATAGAATCGGTGGGTTCAGGACGGTAATACGGAACGCCGTGCTGGATCCCAACGGCCTCGCATCGCTAGCAGTCGAGATGACGACGACGATCGCAGCAGCATGGACTATCAGCTCCGACGCCATGGCTGCGGGTACGCTTGGCGCTGGATCACAGACAGGAGCGCCTCCGATGGTGTACTCAACGACGAACCTGGGTGCACGAATGGCAAAACGTCAGTTTTTCGGATGAATCCAGGTTCTGTTTAAAGGATCATGATGGTCGCATCCGAGTTTGGCGACATCGCGGTGAACGCACGTCATCGCCATACTGGCGTATCACCCGGCGTGATATTGGTTACACGTCTCGGTCACCTCTTGTTCGCATTGACGGCACTTTCAATAGTGGACGTTACATTTCAGATGTGTTACGACCCTTGGCTCTACCCTTCATTCGATCCCTGCGAAACCTTACATTTCGGCAGGATAATGCACGACCGCATGTCGCAGGTCCTGCACGGGCCTTTCTGGATACAGAAAATGTTCGACTGATGCCTTGGCCAGCACATTCTCCAGATCTCTCACCAATTGAAAACGTCTGGTCAATGGTGGCCGAGCAACTGGCTCGTCACAATACGCCAGTCACTACTCTTGATGAACTGTGGTATCGTGTTGAAGCTGCATGGGCAGCTGTACCTGTACACGCCATCCAAGCTCTGTTTGACTCAATGCCGAGGGGTATCAAGGCCGTTATTATGGCCATAGGTGGTTGTTCTGGGTACTGATTTCTCAGTATCTATGCACCCAAATTGCGTGAAAATGTAATCACATGTCAGTTCTAGTATGATATATCTGTCCAACGAATACCCGTTTATCATCTGCATTTCTTCTTTGTGTAGCAGTATTCATGGCCAGTAGTGTAATTATCTACAGCTGCTTCTTGAAACTGTAAGTGGGTTTCCACGGTATAACTTGCTACTATCCTGAAGTGCTCAGCCAGTTAAGTTTTTTTAGTGTCTCCGCCACGCACTCCCATGGGTCAGACAAACCTATGACCATTCATTTTGCCATTCGTTCTAAAGGGCGTTTCTAAAATAAACGAATGAATGAATCCGAAAACATCGGCCGGCAGCTTGGTCACGGGGCATCCGACCACAAGTATCAGGCGGCGTCGAGGCGGTTAGGCTAGAATCTATTCCACGTATGAAGAAGGTTACTTTTAATTTCTTGTGGAGGGATGGTTACCACGACGCCCCTGTGCTTGAACATGAGTGGTGCAGTGCGGCTGCTGCTATTCAAAAGATGCCAAATGCATGTAAATGAGCTATACCTGTCTCGAAAAGAACGTGGCGAGTACTGTACATTCTGCCTCCAGTTACTGGAATTACCAGACACGTTTTACGAATATATGAGATGAAGGGAAAAATGCTATGCCACAAAAGTTGAAACCGCTTTAACTTTGTGACGCCACTTCCCTTCCCTCGTCACGATTAGCGTCGGAAGGGGCCGACACTTTTGAATCTAACATGCTGTAACTGATTTTTTTTTGTATCTCTACGTGTGCATTACGAAAGTACGTAGTTTCGATGACATATCGTACTAAGGATCTCTCCAAAAAACGTTGTTCAGAGTATGGTTTATTATTTTATAATGGCAGAATGTGCGACTTCGGTGCACAAATCTTTTGCCAATGATAAGCCGAGCACATGACGATTAATCTACGGGGTAAAAGTAGATGTTTCTGTTACTGATGCGTGGATAAAACTTCTGTGTGAGTAAGCAAGTATTACACTACTGGCCATTAAAAATGCTACACTAAGAAGGAATGCAGATGATAAACGGGTATTGATTGGACAAATATATTATACTGGAACTGACATGAGATTACATGTTCACGCAATTTGGGTGCGTAGATCCTGAGAAATCAGTACCCAGAACAACCACCTCTGGCCGTAATAACAGCCTTGATACGCCTGGACATTGAGTCAAACAGAGCTTGGATGATGTGTACAGGTACAGCTGCCCATGCGGCTTCAACACGATATCACAGTTCATCAAGAGTACTGACTGGCGTAATGTGACGAGCCAGTTGCTCGCCCACCATTGACCAGACTTTTTCTACTGCTGAGAAATCTGGGGAATGTGCTGGCCAGGGCAGCAGTCGAAAATTTTCCGCATCCAGAAAGGCCCATACAGGACCTGCGACATGCGGTCGTGCATTATCCTGCTGAAATGTAGGGTTTCGCAGGCATTGAATGAAAGGTAGAGCCACGGGTCGCAACACATCTGAAATGTAACGTCCACTGTTCAAAGTGCCGTCAATGCGAACAAGAGGTGACCGAGACGTGTAACCAATGGCACCCCATACCATCACGCCGGGTGATACGCCAGTATCGCGATGACGAATACACGCTTCCAACGTGCGTTCACCGCGATGTCGCCAAACACGGATGCGACCATCATGATGCTTTAGACAGAACCTCTATTCATCCGAAGAAAAGACGTTTTGCCATTCGTGCACACAGGTTCGTCGTTGAGTACACCATCGCAGGCGCTCCTGTCTGTGATGCAGCGTCAAGGGTAACCGCAGCCATGGACTCCGAGCTATAGTCCATGCTACTGCAAACGTCGTCGAACTGTTCGTGGAGATGGTTGTTGTCTTGCAAACGTCCCCATCTGTTGACTTAGGGATCGAGACGTGGCTGCACGATCCGTTACAGTCATGCGGATAAGATGCCTGTGATCTCGACTCCTAGTGATACGAGACCGTTGGGATCCACTACGGCGTTCCTTATTACCCTCCTGAACCCACCGATTCCATACTCTGCTAACAGTCATTGGATCTCGACCAACGCGAGCAGCAGTGTCGCGATACGATAAACTGCAATCGCGATAGGATACAATCGTACCTTACCAAGGTCGGAAACGTGATGGTACGCATTTCTCCTTCTTACACGAGGCATCACAACAACATTTCAGCAGGCAACGCCGGTCAACTGCTGTTTGTGTGTGAGAAATCGGTTGAAAGCTTCCCTCGCGTCAGCCACGGGCGCCAACCTTGTGTGAATGCTCTGAAAAGCTAATCATTTGCATATCACAACAACTTCTTCCTGTCGATTAAATTTCGCGTCTGTAGTACGTCATCGTCGTGGTGTAGCAATTTTAAGGGCCAGTAGTGTATTTAACTAATTCCAAGTAGATTTATGCTTTCACAGCAGCACAATTGATTTAAAAAAAAAATCACGAAAATCAATGCAGTACTGGCAGTGTAATCAGATTCTGGAAGTGGAAACTTCAATGCTCTTTAAGCACTTGCCCATTGGATTTGAGAAAGGAAGTAACAACATTTCTGCTGACAGTAGTATTTCTGATTGAGTGTAGCTATTAACAAAGAAAATGAGCTATATTACAGTGTCCTTCAGTGCACCTGCACGAAGCATAGCTGCGATATTTCGTATAGAATACTTGTAAATTACAATTTTAGTAGTATTTGGGGTGCAATAGCGAAAATATTAGATTTTAAATTAGTATTTAGGACATGGTAAATAGCAACCAACATATCACACAAAAAACTTTGAAACTGTACTTTTCAGAACGCGGTATAGGCCTAATGTTTGGAAATATGTGACCACCAGATGTCAAATATCGAAGTGTCACGTCTAGTTTTACTTGGGCCACAACTGTGAGTATCGGATTTTTTAATAGAGGTCGAAACACACCTGTACAAGTGCTCGAAATCTGTATTGCTGAATTTATTATAGTTGTGCAGACATGTGTCAATTAACTTTCAATGACTGTCATGCAGCATATGTATGAAGGACAATCATGAAGTTTGGAACAATGTAGTCTGCGCGCCTAAGACACTCAGCAGTGAAAATACATATGTACACCTCATTTGCAAACAACTTCATGCAACAGAATCACCAGCTTACTGCTATAAGAACCCCAGTAAGCAGCAGCAATGATAATAATTTGTAGACCACTATTGTCCATCTACCACAATCCAGAAAGGTTCACTGCAGTAACTTAAAGATATGTTGTCAGTTGAACAGATTATTTTTCGAGGTTTATAATCAACACGTAAACTTTGCTATAAAGATTTTACCTCATTTTAGTTTCCAATAAACTTGCGATTTCAGTCCATAAATTCCGAACTATATCCTAATTATGATATTTTTCATCCTCAGGATGCCACAAACTCCTCCATTGACTAAACTTACCGGTTTCTCACAGTCCATTTTTCGTGTCGTGTCTGCGATGATGCCCATAAAAACCAGACTTGAGTTTTACCGATGAAATCTATACGTTCGGGCGATGAGATCGGCTACATTGTGATCGCGCACGTAGTGGCGTACTGATGTGAAAAGTTCGGCCGTTTTCAGCCAATGTCGGTTGAGCCGTGGTAAAAATTGCTGTTTTGAAGAGCTCGCCGCAGCGCGTAGTGTGAAGCAGTCGCCTTCCGTTTCTGGCGGTGGCGGCGCTGTGGCAGTCGCAGCTTTGGTGTCTCCCTCTGGTGGGAAAGGGGAAAGGTGGCCTGTTCACGTGCATTTAAGGAGCGCTATTGGCTCGCCAGTCGGTCAGTCTGCGTCAGTCTCTCGTCCGCATTTGTTAGGCAGGTAGTGTCTGTCTGTCGTTCGGAGTGCTACTATGTCTGTCGTTCGGATCAACCTTTAAGGCCGGCAAAATGAGAGTCTTTCCACTCCGCCAGTAAGAGAACTCAGCGAGTGGTCGCCCAGTCGGGGCCTAGTTCCTGCATCTGAGTCTGTGCGTTAGGTCGCCAGTCTGCTCGAGTTTGCTCAGGCAATGGTCATTGGCGATTGGATCGCGCACTGAGACACAAGATGACTTGTCCGTCTTGAGCGTCGGTGCATGTGAGGTCGCCACTTGAGTCCATTGGGCCGCGCCGTATAGCGAGGGGTAGTGGCTTCGCGGCCGACACGAGAGCAACAGGAGTCAACCCACGACGTCAGTCTGGCCGGTGCGAGCTGCGACGCCGTGAGACGGGAGATCGGAGCGCCTTCCTGCGTCCGTTGAACGGCTGGCAGCGGACGGTTCGGGAGAGCGATTTGGGGGGTGCTGCGCCAGGTCTTCGCCAGAAATCGCAGTTTATTAGAAGTGATTGGTGATATGTTGTTTCATTTACTTGTTAAATTCTACTTGTTTTCTTGATGAGGTCACCAGCCACCAGCCACTTTGTTTTGGGGTCGTCCCACCATTCTTCTCCGTTTGCCCATCCGCGGGAAGGTGGTTATTTATGAATTAGGTGGTCCGTTTTTCCATTGTGGAGTAGGGGCGGGTTAGAGCAACCTGCGGTTCGGGTTGTTCGGTAATCGCCCTATCAATTTGCCCTACGTTAATGGCTGCCTCTGTCATGTTTGTCGGATTTGGTGTGTTAACGAATTTATTGCTTGTAGTGTAACGGCCTAGTACCTGAAATATGTTTCGATCTTTGGAAACTTTGATATTATTGCCTATGATCTTAAGAGGCGGTATCTGTGTACTGTAGAGCATGTTAACTATTGTTTGGCTAACGTTGTAGAATTTTATATAAGATTGCATTTCATGGGCTTTTATTTAAATGATCATTTTAGTATATAAAGTTGCCACCCTTTCACCGTAAGACTTTTCTTAGAAGTTAAAATCAAGTTGCACCTTCGGTGGCAAGGTTAATATTTTAATTGTTAGTGTTTTGTACCATTTCCATCCCTCCTACGGGGATTTGGGGGGTGGGGTGGGGGGGGGGGGGTGCATAGTTTGTGTGCTTGTGTAAATTGTTAAAACTCTTAGTTTAAAGTTATCTGGTGTGTTGCAGATTTGCACCAGCGTAGTCTTTCAGAGGCTATTGTGAGCGGTCGTAACTACGGCCGTGTCAAAAGGGCGTGGTAAGGTTCTCTGTCCGAAAGCTCATACAGTCAAAACTTGTTTCTTTCTGCCTCTGAATAAATTGTAACTTTGATATTTAGAGGGTGCTTTCTGATAATTTTAAATCTGTTTCTTTTTAAAAATAATTCTTTCAGGCACTATAAAAGTGAATAAAATTCCCATTTGTTAAAAGGAATTTGGTTATGATTTCATCAGTTACTCCCTGGCAACTACTTTCATGCTTACATAGTGTGATTAAATGTGTTAATGTCCTTGATGGATCGCTAGTCAATAAAATAAATTCTTAAGAATATTCTTTGAAAATAAATCATGGTTCATTGCTGCTCTGGCCGGAATCCACCGATATCGCTGTCTCTGTGATCGCCACTTCAATGTGTGTAGCCAGGTGCCAGGAAACAACGTAGCGCGCCGCCTGGAAGGTATGCATGCAGCCCGTCAGCCGAGTCGACACGGTAGCAGGTCTGCAGGGCAACGTTTTCAATTTCTTTGTGACATCAAGGTAAAAGAGAGGTGATGTGGCGGTTTCAAGGCTTCTATTTGTGAACTGCTGCAAAAACCGCTCGAAATTACGCACACCTGCCTGAATACACGCCGTGCAACGACGCCTGTCCGATTCTCGCACCCTTTCATACACCCCTGGCAAAGCGCGGATTGCATCTGAGGCCGCCATAATTCACGCCATCAGCTCTTCACCCGTGTCGATAAGGGTTTCATCAATAACAGATTTCAGGTGTCCCCAGACGAAAAAAAAAGTTGAGAGGCGTTAAATCGGGGGAACGTGCAGGCTACGCAACCGGCCCACAGCGACCTATACAGGTCTGTCCGCCCCGATAGCTGAATGGTCAGCGTGACGGACTGCCGTCCTAAGGAACCCGCGTTCAATTCCTGGCTGCGTCGTCGATTTTCTCCGCTCACGTACTGGGTGTTGTGCTGTCTTCATCATCATTTCATCCCCATCCGGCGCGTAGGTCGCCCAATGCGGCGTCGAATGTAATAAGACATGCACCAAGGCGGCCGGACCTGCCCCGCAAGGGGCCTCCCGGCCAATGTCGACAAACGCTATTTCCATTACCAAAGGTCTCATCTAAACGATGATCTGAGCGAAGTGCGCAGATGCACCACTATGTTGGTATCACATGCGTTGTCGCTCGTTGAATGGGATATGTTCCAACAACGCTGCCAGTGCTTCCTTTAAGTGGATGTAGTGCCTGTTTGTGTTCAGTGATGGGAGACATGTATGGACCAAACCAGCCCAAACATTGACGGGGCTCTTGGTGACCACGAACAGAGGCAGCGTGCGGATTTTCTCGTGCCAACACTTGCTAACTGTTGCTCTTCGACACATCTTCCCTAGAAAATTATTTATTTTTATTCATAAGTACAGCCTATTATCTGAGAAGACAAAATAGACCATACAAATCACATTTCCTTGGATAGTTATAAGTTAAGTATTAATTATTTATTTCTGATACTGAAAGATGGCGTTATGCTGTTGTGGAGGCACCACAATGACCTGTGTATGCTGTCTGAAGAATGCAGTCTCGGTCACAATTCTTATCATATTTTCGAAAACTGGTTTCAGCCAGTATTAGCAATCCTCAATTTTACAAATGATGGTACGAAAATACTACATATCAATAAAGAACTGCCAGAAAATTTTTAAATAAACTCAGGGTTGAGACAAGTAGCTAGTTCTTACTTTTTAACTGCGCATTACAGAAAGTGGGTAGAGACTGGACGAAGGCCGTAAATGTTACGGCTGTACAACTAGAAAGAAATACAGACAAGATTACTGTAGATAGTTTAGCATTTGAAGATGGCGTGGCATTTATTACAGACTCACTTGAAAGTGCACTAGAACAAATCCGACAACTACAGTTTCAAGGAGCAAAAGAAGGATTAAAAAAAATGGTTCAAATGGCTCTGAGCGCTATGGGACTTAACATCTGTGGTCATCAGTCCCCTAGAACTTAGAACTACTTAAACCTAACTAACCTAAGGACATCACACACATCCATGCCCGAGGCAGGATTCGAACCTGCGACCGTAGCAGTCCCGCGGTTCCGGACTGAGCGCCTAGAACCGCTAGACCACCGCGGCCGGCTAAAAGTAGGATTACAAATTCCACTTGGAAAAACACGATTCATGACAAACTTCGTGTTACGGACCTCAAAAACTTAAAATAACTGAGACAATATCGAAAGTAACTTCAAGAGAATGGATATAAAACAATAGGCAGGAAATAACAGCAATAAAGATTAGAATACATAAAATGAAGATGGCCTTTCAAGTAACAAGAAATATCTAAACTAAATAAATTTGTATCGCGTAATACGAAATTGGAACACCATGAAACACAGATCAGACCAGATATACGCTTAAACTGACTACGAAGGGAAAGCTCGAAAAACTGGAAAAAATTGAAAGAAGAATTCTAAGAGTAGTAGTAGGACACAAAAGGAGCAGTGCATCAGAATACAGTTTGCGATCTAATATCTGAAAGTTGAAAAGCTAACAGATATAACGAGCGAAAGAAGATATTAAAATTCTATGCCAACACGCGCGGGATGTCTGCACAGATCTTTGACTTACCAAACATATCAAAAAATGGGGTCGGTTTGTACACAATAAGAAACAGAATAATTTTTAAAATGTAATAGCAGAGGCAGGCTTTCACGCAAAAACATTGGAGGTAAGTGAACGCAAGAAGAGAAGGAAGGTCGCTATTGAAGAAAGAAAATACGAGTGGCCCCAAAGAAACCTGAAAACGAAAATAATGAAGCAGAAACAACTTTTTTATCATATGTTAACTAAAGTTCATGTCATGATCACAGCACTTATGTCTCAATAACATAGGTGACCGGTTTCGGTTATATTTATATAACCATCTTCAGACCCGTGGCTTCCTTGGAGGATGGTAGGCGGAGCTCTCCTCAGCTACTACGAAGTCAACTCTAAAAGAGCTATTACAGATAAAACAGTAAAGATGGAGCTTCTCATTGCAGTCTTCACGACGCGAACGTCACTCGACGGCATTTTGATGTTTATAAAATCGATCACGTATTGCTGATAGATCAGCTGACAAGTTACAACAGTTACTGCGACGAGCCTTGGACGCGTTTGGATGGGCCATATTTCGTGACAATATTTGACAGCAGTAGACTTGCCCTCAATATTGCTGCAATGTCGCTGCGGGTTGCCGGTGTTGTCCACCAAAGGTAGAGAATATTGCAGGGCAGTGTCTATTTCCGCGTTTGTAACTGCTTATTTCCTACTCTGACCTTCGTTCCCTACTTCTCTCATACGCAGCGCTGCAGTCAAGTGTCAGATCGAGAACAATATCATTTCGCTCTTGCTCCGAAGTCTGCGACTGTACACATCTTTTGTAGTTGTTTGTTTTCTTGTCATGAGTTTGTGTGTTTGGCAAACGAGAGAAGTACGAATTATACACTCCTGGAAATTGAAATAAGAACACCGTGAATTCATTGTCCCAGGAAGGGGAAACTTTATTGAGACATTCCTGGGGTCAGATACATCACATGATCACACTGACAGAACCACAGGCACATAGACACAGGCAACAGAGCATGCACAATGTCGGCACTAGTACAGTGTATATCCACCTTTCGCAGCAATGCAGGCTGCTATTCTCCCATGGAGACGATCGTAGAGATGCTGGATGTAGTCCTGTGGAACGGCTTGCCATGCCATTTCCACCTGGCGCCTCAGTTGGACCAGCGTTCGTGCTGGACGTGCAGACCGCGTGAGACGACGCTTCATCCAGTCCCAAACATGCTCAATGGGGGACAGACCCGGAGATCTTGCTGGCCCGGGTAGTTGGCTTACACCTTCTAGAGCACGTTGGGTGGCACGGGATACATGCGGACGTGCATTGTCCTGTTGGAACAGCAAGTTCCCTTGCCGGTCTAGGAATGGTAGAACGATGGGTTCGATAACGGTTTGGATGTACCGTGCGCTATTCAGTGTCCCCTCGACGATCATCAGTGGTGTACGGCCAGTGTAGGAGATCGCTCCCCACATCATGATGCCGGGTGTTGGCCCTGTGTGCCTCGGTCGTATGCAGTCCTGATTGTGGCGCTCACCTGCACGGCGCCAAACACGCATATACCATCATTGGCACCAAGGCAGAAGCGACTCTCATCGCTGAAGACGACACGTCTCCATTCGTCCCTCCATTCACGCCTGTTGCGACACCACTGGAGGCGAGCTGCACGATGTTGGGGCGTGAGCGGAAGACGGCCTAACGGTGTGCGGGACCGTAGCCCAGCTTCATGGAGACGGTTGCGAATGGTCCTCGCCGATATCCCAGGAGCAACAGTGTCCCTAATTTGCTGGGAAGTGGCGGTGCGGTCCCCTACGGCACTGCGTAGGATCCTACGGTCTTGGCGTGCATCCGTGCGTCGCTGCGGTCCGGTCCCAGGTCGACGGGCACGTGCACCTTCCGCCGACCACTGGCGACAACATCGATGTACTGTGGAGACCTCACGCCCCACGTGTTGAGCAATTCGGCGGTACGTCCACCCGGCCTCCCGCATGCCCACTATACGCCCTCGCTCAAAGTCCGTCAACTGCACATACGGTTCACGTCCACGCTGTCGCGGCATGCTACCAGTGTTAAAGACTGCGATGGAGCTCCGTATGCCACGGCAAACTGGCTGACACTGACGGCGGCGGTGCACAAATGCTGCGCAGCTAGCGCCATTCGACGGCCAACACCGCGGTTCCTGGTGTGTCCGCTGTGCCGTGCGTGTGATCATTGCTTGTACAGCCCTCTCGCAGTGTCCGGAGCAAGTATGGTGGGTCTGACACACCGGTGTCAATGTGTTCTTTTTTCCATTTCCAGGAGTGTATAAATGCGATTCGCCTACGACCAGAGCTATGAGACGTCTAAATTAATGACTACGGAGAAGGGAATCTGAAAAAAATATGGCGGATGAGCTCAGAAACTTTTTTGTTGTCACGAGTTTATGTGGTTATCAACGGAAATGAGAACAAGCGAGGGAAGTACAAATTATATAAATGCGATTCGATTACGACCAGAGCTATGAGACGTCGAAAGTACTGAATACAATCGTCGCAATCTGAAAAAAACATGGCCGACGAGCTGAAAATCACGCTTTGATGAAGGATAGAGAAAAATCCGAAGCCCTCGAATCTATGCCCAATGAGAGGCAAGGAAGTTACAGGTGGCTCTTCATGCACGTAGTTTGAATTTGATGTCGTGAATTTCGGACTATCACAAGACGCAGGCCTACAAACAGAAGACTCCTCAGTGCAGTACGAAACCGGTAAGGCAGAGGAGCAGGAAGGCGGCAGGTGTCCTTGGCGGGTGACCTTGACACGGTCCGCTTGCCGTCGCGACGCGGAAAGCTGCCCAACAGTCATAGAGAGCGGTGGCGGGGCGGGGAGGGGGGGGGGGAGGATCTGCAACAGCGTCAGCTGCAGCATCTGCCAACTGCCGCCCACCTTGGAACCGGGCACGCCGCGTCTCACGAAGTATTCTCCGATCCGGGCGGCTGTACAAGGACAGACTGTGTGCAGAGAAATCAACGGCCTATCTCCCCCATTTCATCATCTTCTTCCTCTTCCCTTTCTGTAATAGTGCAATCCACTGACGGTTTAGGATGAGTGTACGCGGCAATCGTATTCGTCCTATTAGTTAGACCGCTGTATGTGGTCCACTGACGGACGGGCGCCACTGAAATGTGAATGGTCGGACGTAGCAGCAGCAAACGAGCGCCTGTTGTTGCTTGGCTGTCTCTCGCACTTAATTACCAAGAATGGACGTTCAGGAGCTTACAGGTGAATGGCAACAATCACTGGAGAATATCCAAGACAAGAGATATCTTCGCGATTGCAAGGAACGCCTTGAGTCCGAGGTCGCAAAATGCCATTGATGTTTACGGGATTCGACGCCCCACATATTGTGTTCCACGCGGTATGGGCTATTAATGGCAACAGAGGACGAGACTGGAGGTATCCAACGGTGAGCACAGCATGAGGCTACGGTAAGTACAGGGGATAGGCAAAATAACGTGAACAGTGGTAGTAATGGGATGGTTGTGTTTGTCAACAAAGCAGGTAAGGCACGTGTTGCGCTGGAATGTGCGTGTTCAGTACGGACTAGGTATCAGTGCAGGTTGTTTGCGAGTAGTACACACTTAGTATTTGCATTCAGAGGCCAAGGTCGGCGTGCAATGAAAGAGGCCAAGGTCGGGATGCAGTGAGAGACTTTAACAGAGTTCCAAAGAGGGCAGATTGTGGGGGCCCGATTAGCTGGAGCATCAGTAAGTAACAGCCAACTTACTAAATATTTCAAGTTTGGACGATAGGAGACGAGGTACTGGCAGATGTGAAGCTGTGAGGACGGGGCGTGAGTCATGCTTGGGTAGCTCAGATGGTAGAGCACTTGCCCGCTAAAGGTAAAAGTCCCGAGTTCGAGTCTCGGTCCGGCACACTGTTTTAATCTACGAGGAAGTTTCATATCAGCGCGCACTCCGCTGCAGAGTGAAAATCTCATTCTGGATATTATCGTACTATCTGCAGCTACGTCTTAAAGGATAGCCAGCTTTACAATAAGGTGCCCGACAGACTGTTTCGCATTCGGTTATGTGCCATAACATTCCATAATTTATCTTCACCCCGTTACACCAGTATGATACTGTACGCATTCTTTCACACCTGAGTGAACATCTTGCACGGTTTGCAACTCCCAAGGAGTTCGCCTTCGATCTTGAGTGTGCGAACCTTCTTAATTTTTATTCAGTGTTCATGGTGCATGTTAATGGTTTGCTTTGGACATTTCCTGAATGTCGACGGTGTCCATTTTATGAAGTGTAATACATACGTGCCATAGGAGGTTGAGCTCTGCAACACGTGACACTCATTTTCTGTCGCCCTCCTGATGCGCATATTGAGTCATTAGCAGCTAATATTTTTCCTGTCGTAACTACTAACACAACACTTTCAAATGAACCTCACTGAAGACTGAACTTGCGACCTCGCACTCAAGCGGTATTCTTTTAGAGGAAACTATGTTTAAGACTGCAGATGTCTTGAGTGTGGAAACAAAATGGAAACGCTAATCATAACGTAGCAAAAAAACGTAATACCGTGTCATCAGATTTATTGAATATATGATACGTGACGTACTGTTTAAACAACTCTACAAACTGTATTTAAAAGTAAAATAAAAAGAACCTAGAGATGCTCCACAAAACAGTATTGTCAGATCAACTGATTACGGTGTGCTGACAAACAATATAGACTTTGGAAAAAGAAAATGTTGTGATATTTTTCTATTGAACTCTCTGCCCTTTTTGCACGTGCGAGACCGAATGCAAGTACTCCACTCAATACGACTTTAAGAAATTCTAGAAACTGCATTTAAAGTCGAAACTGAGAATACCTTCAACCATATATTCACCTTATGTAATTAGTGTTCTCTGAAGTACTCAAATGGCTCTCATTCGTGCACTTGTATTGAGAAAAAGATCGTCTTAAATTTACGTCGTACAAGATATGCTGCACTGACGTCGCGGTTCTCGTCGACCGTAGCGTATCATTATGTCGTTTCTGCTTGCGGGCAGGTGAATGCAGCTGATGGTTCTTCCCCCTGCTTGACAATTATGGTGTTCCGTAGCCAGTAAATACATTCTAGTGCGTCAACATAGCCAGGCTTATCATTATCAGTACTTGTTTGCAACAGCCTCTATTCACTTGACATTATTCCTAATGCAGATTCTATCGCTTCTCGTATCTTAGAAAGACACCTGTATAAAGCACGTTGCTTTGGTCCGAGTTTTGACACAGGGAATGATCTTGTCAGGTAACTCTTCGTGCACTTGCCTCGCGGCTGACTGGTTGCCGGCCGCATATCGGAGCTTACCGGCTGCAGTGTACGACCTTCGTTGTTGTTGTTGTGGTCCTCTGTCCTGAGACTGGTTTGATGCAGCTCTCCATGCTACTCTATCCTGTGCAAGTCTCTTCATCTCCGAGTACCTACTGCAACACACATCATTCTGAATCTGCTTAGTGCAGTCATCTCTTGGTCTCCCTCTACGATTTTTACCCTCCACGCTGCCCTCCAGTACTAAATTGGTGATCCCTTGATGCCTCAGAACATGTCCTAAAAACCGATACTTTCTTCTAGTCAAGTTGTGCCACAAACTCCTCCCCAATTCTATTAAACACCTCCTCATTAGATATGTGATCTACCCATCTAATCATCAGCATTCTTCTGTAGCACCACAATTCGAAAGCTTCTATTCTCTTCTTGTCTAAACTATTTATCGTCCATGTTTCACTTCCATACATGGCTACACTCCATACAAATATTTTCAGAAACAACTTATACTCGATGTTAACAAATTTCTCTTCTTCAAAAACGCTTTCCTTGCCATTGCCAGTCTACATTTTATATCTTCTCTACTTCGACCATCATCCTTTACTACTTTAATTGTCTCATTTCCTAACCTAATACCCTCAGCATCACCCGATTTAATTCGACTACATTCCATTATCCTTGTTTTGCTTTTGTTCATCTTATATCCTCCTTTCAAGACACTGTCCATTCCGTTCAACTGCTCTTCCAAGTCCTTTGCTGTCTCTGACAGAATTACAACGTCATCGGCGAACCTCAAAGTTTTTATTTCTTCTCCATGGATTTTAATACCTACTCCGAATTTTTCTTTTGTTTCCTTTACTGCTTGCTCAATATACAGATTGAATAGCATCGGGGAGAGGCTACAACCCTGTCTCACTCCTTTCCCAACCACTGCTTCCCTTTCATGCCCCTCGACTCTTATAACTGTCATCTGGTTTCTGTACAAATTGTAAATAGCCTTTCGCTCGCTGTATTTTACCCCTGCCACCTTTAGAATGTGAAAGAGAGTATTCCAGTCAACATTGTCAAAAGCTTTCTCTAAGTCTACAAATGCTAGAAACGTAGGTTTGCCTTTCGTTAATGTATTTTCTAAGATAAGTGGTAGAGTCAGTATTGACTTACTTCCAATATTTCTAGGGAATCCAAACTGATCTTCCCCGAGGGCGGCTTCTACCAGTTTTTCCATTTGTCTGTAAAGAATTCTCGTTAGTATTTTGCAGCAGGGATTTATTAAACTGATAGTTCGGCAATTTTCACATCTGTCAACACCTGTTTTCTTTGGGATTGGATTTATTATATTCTTCTTGAAGTCTGAGAATATTTCGCCTGTCTCATACATCACCAGATGGTAGAGTTTAGTCAGGGCTGGCTCTCCCAAGGCTATCAGTAGTTGTAATGGAATGTTGTCCACTCTAGGGGCCTTGTTTCGACTCAGGTCTTTCAGTGCTCTGTCAAACTCTTCACGCAGTATCATATCTCCCATTTCATCTTCATCTACAGCCTCTTCTATTTCCATAATATTGTCCTCAAGTACATCGCCCTTGTAGAAACTCTCTATATACTCCTTCCACCTTTCTGCTTTCCCTTCTTTGCTTAGAACAGGGTTTCCATCTGAGCTCTTGATATTCATGCAAGTGGTTCTCTTTTCTCCAAAGGTCTCTTCAATTTTCCTGTAGGCAGTATCTGTCTTAGCCCTAGTGAGATAAGCCTCTACATCCTTACATTTCTCGTATGTCGACCGTAATCGTACGACCATACGGACAACATGTTAGTCCGTCGAATACGGCTCCAGTGGATGTCCAGGCTTTGATCAATCCTGATGGTGCAGCTGCTCCTCATACCAGACCTCCTCACGTAAAAAAGTCCGAGTCGATACTGGAAAATGGACACGAGTCTTTCCGCACCGACGGCAGAGGCGTTAACCATTGAGCTACTGAGGCTGTAGTCTTTCTGTAATGTTGTCTTTAATCCTCTCTCTCATGTATAGCCCCTTCATATATTCCTTCAACCATCCAGATTTCCCTTCTTCACTTAATACGGGCTCGCCATCTGAGCTCTTAATACTCATCACCCTTCACAAAATAACTTGTTAATTTTTCAATACGAGGCACCAATGTTTCCAAGTAATGATGTATGTTAGGACAACATTGCATTTCCTGTCTAGTGATTCCGGTTTTTGTTATTTTACACTTCCCGTCGCTCTCACTTAACAGACGTCTGTATTACCTTTTGCCTGCTTCATTAGTTGCATTTTTTATGTTTTCTCATTCTTCGATTTTATTTAAAAATGAACACTCGATGACGCAATAATATTTCTTTATTAACCGGTTTCGGCTTATCTACAACCCATCTCCAGAATTTTTTAGCCGCCTATGGCTGGTGCTGGCGGCTCATCGGATTTTTTGTGATACCGCGATCGTAAACTCATCCAAGGGGCCGTCAAAAAATTCTGAAAATGGCTTGTAGATAAGCTGAAACCGGCTAATAAAGAAATATTATTGCGACCTCGACTGTTCATTTTTAAATATACAATCATGTCGCTGCTCTCGGTGGACTATGTTACCAAAATTTATGATCAATTATACGAGGGTAATCCCAAAAGTGAGGTCTCCTATTTTTTATAAGTATATAGACCTGTTTATTTCTACAATGGTTTACATCAGTTTACAGCTTGAACATTTAGCTATTTTTCGACAAAATCTCCACTGTCGATGCATTTTTGTGGACGCTGCGGCAGTTTTTGTGTGCCCATGTCACACCAGCTCGCCGCTATGCTGTTCACAAAGTTATGAACTGGCGTGATTGTTGCTTGGTCTCAGGTGTAAAGTGGTATGCCCAGGTTTCGTCACTCGTGACAACTGAGTCCAGAAACTTGTCCTGTTCGGCTGCAAGGCGATGAAGAAATGCGCGGGAAGCACCAACTTGTTGCCGCATGTGGTCCTCAGTCAGCACGCGTAGCACCCATCTTGCGCACACCTTCCGGTAGCTGGATCTTTCCGTTAAAATTCTGTGAGCGGTGCTTCGGGAAACCTCAGGAACCAACGTGCAGAAATCATCCAGGGTGATCCGCCGATCTTCACACATGCTTTTCTCAACCTTCATCACTGTCTCTTCAGAAACTGACAGTCTCCCGCTCATTTGTTCGTCGTGAATTTCGGTCCGACCAGCTGCAAACTCTCTACACCACTTACGAACATTTTTGACATCCGTGCACGATTCACCATACACTTCCGTCAATTGGCGACGGATTTCAATCGCCCGCCGTGGTGGCCAAGCGGTTAAAGGCGCTACAGTCTGGAACCGCGCGACCGCTACGGTCGCAGGTTCGAATCCTGCCTCGGGCATGGATGTTTGTGATGTCCTTAGGTTAGTTAGGTTTAAGTAGTTCTAAGTTCTAGGGGACTGATGACCTTCGAAGTTAAGTCCCATAGTACTCAGAGCCATTTGAAGCATTTTTGGATTTCAATCGGCGCAGTGCCCATTGCGTTCAAAAACCGAATAACTGCGCGCAATTCGCACTTGACGGTAATATCCACGGGAGCTCCATTCTCAACGGCTGCCAAGCCAAGACAGCGCCTCAGCGCGGCGTGCGCAATATTACACACAGCGCGTGAAGCACTCTTCATAGCATTATGACCAACTGCCACACAGAGTTCTGTACTTACAAAAAAACTGGAGACCTTACTTTTGGGATTACCCTGGTATTTAGTAAACCGTGTGTTATCTAAGGATTTCTATTGGACGTTGACTTCTTACCTGTTTCATCTTCTGCCGCCTTCTCTGTTTCGTCTTACAAAAGCTACCGATTGGTGTTCTACTGTATTCTTTTGCCCTGTTTCAGTCAATCGTTGACAAATAAACCATTCGAAACTCTGAACAGTCTCTGCTGCTTTGAATTTACACAGGTCTCAATCTCCTTATTTTCTACTTTTCTGCAATTTCTTAAGATTTAATCTGTTGTTCATAACCAGTAAGTATGACAGGGAAAAATCATTTTATTTTATGGACAGATTCGTTGTTAATTTCATTCACATTTGCTGTTACTTTAAATCTCGGCGTCGTCGTCTTTTTTGCCAAATTCCACTCCTTTCTGAAGACTGTTTTCATTTTCTGCAAGATTCGGGACGAGGTGTTCGTTGAAAAACACGTCTGCTAACTGTATCCCAGGCATGTCCTACAGGGTTAAAGTCCGGGAAGTATGCAGGCTATTCGGTTCCTTCAATACCTTCGCTTTCCAGTGCGTCCGACACCTCAACAGTCCTGTGTGAGCGGGCATTGCCGTTCGTAAACAGACAGTCATGACCTTCTGCACCTTTATACAGGCGGACATGATACAGAATCACCCCCTTGCAATACCACTGTGCTGCAAAGATACCTCGCGTGCAAAGATATGCGGAGGCCTTCGACCATTGAGCCTAATGGCTGCCCACACGATAATGCCAACGCCACATCAAATGGTTCAAAAGACTCTGAGCACTATGGGACTTAACATCTGAGGTCATCAGTCCCCTAGACTTAGAACTACTTAAACCTAACTAACCTAAGAACATCACACACATCCATGCCCGAGGCAGGATTCGAACCTGTTACCGTAGGAGCAGCGCGGTTCCGAAGCACCTCGAACCGCTCGGTCATAGCGGCCAGCTATGCCACATCGATGACGTTCATAAACATTCTGTGTTGTGTAATGCGTCCCTATCTCTCTCCACGTTAATCAGTGTCCAGAATCAGTTGTCGTAGTGAAGCGAGATTTGTCGGAGAACACCATTCTGGACCACTATTTCTGATCCCAACCAACAGACACCGACAGACTCACTCTCGACAATGGTGTGGCTGAAGTAGGAGGCATTTAACAGTCTTACGAGCATAGAAACCAGCCTGATTTAATTGCCGCGAGATGGTTCTGACAAACACACGTGTGCAGGTAGCGGTGCAAGGTCTGCAGCGATCTGCCTAGGAATCAGATGGCTGTTTCTTTTAGCCACTAGGGCTACGTATCGATCCCCTTGCTTTGTGATACTCAGTTTACGACCACCGGCATGCTTTCGCACATCAGTTCCACCTTCAGCGGCTTCTTTTAATCGTGAGGTGACACTTTTGGACACGCCCATTCCTGTAGCCACAGAGGTGCTACTTTGACTGACTTCGAGACATCCAACTGCTCGTCCACGATCGTAAGCAATCAGATAATGTATTGCCGACATGTTGCCTTACCACACGGAATGTTGCACTAATCGGTTGCACGACAACCTTCGTCAATCACCACACTGGATGAACTAACGAATACATATACAGGGTGTCCCATTTATCTTGACCACCCTAAATAACTGTTTGTCCAGATGCAAATTACAAAATGTTCTTTAGCCGTCAGAGGGACGTCAATCAGCATGATTGCCTTCGTTGTAGCATTTTTTTTTTTTTTTACAAAGATATGAACAGCGGTATGACTTTTTTAAATGGCACACTGTACCTTTTATTCGGTAATTCATTTCCTCTCATAAAGTCCTGTTCAAAAATGTATAGCAGTGAACCATTCACTGAAACACAACGTTATTAATTACATAACACAACATTGTTTTTGAGCCCGGGATCACAAACTCGCCCACTTGCTGGAGTTGTCAGGTAACAAATGAAAACCATGTAAAAACATAACTCAAAATTTACTTTGACTCTCCTGTGCCACTGCCCAGGAGTAAAACATCCAAAGGCGCTCAAAGTGGTGACCCTGGACACCGATACACTGGTGCACTCGTTGAATGAAACAATTATTTACTGCTTCCAGTGTTACCTGCTGAAGAGAATTACAAGCCAGCATGATACGTTCCTGCATGTCCTCTGGAATTGTTGGAATATCGCAATAAACAACGTCTTTAATGTATCCCCAAAGAAAAAAGTGCAGAGGATTTGAATCAGGAGACCTGGCAGGCCAAGTAACTGTTCCTCCTCGACCAATCCATCTGGCAGGATACCTTTCGTTCAGAACATGACGTACACGCAAAGCATTATGCGCTGGACATCCACCGTGTTGATGCCACATAAGCATTCTGGTTCTTAGCCGCACTTCATCCAGAAGAGGAGGAAGAATTCGTCTGAGGAAGTTGGCTTACGCTGTGCTGTTTAGAGTACTATTGATGATATAAGGGCCAATAATTGTAGTACCAAGCATCCCACACCAGACGTTAACTCTCCTTTGATGCTAATGTTCCACCTGTCTAAGCCATCGTGGGTTGTCGCTTGACCAATAATACAGTCCCTTGTATTTACCTGTCCTTAATTTGAGAAGGAATGAATATTCATCGGCAAGTAGAACACTGGAGAAGAAGTTCGGGTTGCCGAAGATTTGCTGCTGTGCCCACTGACAGAACTGTACACGTTTCTGCAAATCACTCCCATGCAATTCTTGATGTATGTTTACATGGTAAGGATAGAACCGGTGACGTGTAAGAATACGACACACAATAGTTTTAGGAATACCAATCTTGTGTTCAAGCTGTCGTGTGCTCACATGTGGATTCATAGCAACGGAAGCGAGAACAGTAACTTCGGCAGCTTCGTCTGTGCGAGTGCTACGACCATTGCGTTGTCATGGGTTGAGACTTCCCGCTTCCTGAAGCGTCGCAACAAAAATGGCTCTAAGCACTATGGGACTCAACATCTGAGGTCATCAGTCCCCTAGAACTTAGAACTACTTAAACCTAACTAACCTAAGGACATCACACACATCCATGCCCGAGACAGGATTCGAACCTGCGACCGTAGCAGTCATGCGGTTCCGGACTGAAGTGCCTAGAACCGCACGGCCACCGCGGCCGGCGCGTCGCAACAAGACGAGAAAGAATCTGTCGGGAAGGTGAGTTCTTGTCAGGATATCGCTCTCTGTACAGTTCCGCTGCCTGCGTAGCATTTCGCCTACCTTCAACAACAACAATATAAGAAACGTTATGTCGATGCAGTTTGTAGGAAGGACAGCCTTTACTGTATGCCTACTCCACACAACAGTATTTAAAATGACTGAACTACTGTTCTAAATGTAACCTCACATAAGAAAACAGTATGGCAATTATTGTTCTGCTAACTTACATTCCCCATAGATGAGTATCATTTCTACCTTCTGTTCGTTGTTGTATATTCTACTCACACAACTCTTCAACTAAAGATGGTTGACGGAATGACGGGTGCGCATTCTACTTATTTTACATTTGTCCTCTGTCAATGTCAGCAGGTGGCGGTGTTCCATTACCCCGAGTACCTGCACTAAGCGCTGGGAGCGTCAGCGTCAGTGTTGTGATATGTAATTAATAACGTTGCGTTTCAGTGAATCGTACACTGTGATACATTTTTGAATAGTTCTTTAGGAGAAGAAATGAACTACGGAAGAAAAAATACAGGGTGCCATTTAAAAGAGTCATACCGCTGTTCATGTCTTTGTAAAAAGCAAAGCTACAACGAAGGCAATCATGCTGATTGATGTCCCCGTGACGGCTAAAGAACATTTGCTGCAAACATTTTGTAATTTGCATCTGGAAAAACAGTTATTTAGGGTGGCCAAGATAAATGGGACACCCTGTAGAGCGTTGGCGCACGGGTTTCCCTGCAGCTGACACGTCCTGCCCTTTACATTTCCTTTTGCTATCACTGGTCAGGTCTTCGGTGGCAATTGTAGGGTGTTTCGTAACAACTGACAGCTGTTCTGTAGCAGTTGTCAAGCGGCGTATGTATTCCGGCTGTTTTAGTGTATCATTAATAGATTGGTTATGATCTTGGGAATTCATTTTCGATCATCGAAATTCATGAACGAATCTGCAATGTACAATTTGAGAACTTTGCTTCGTGGATAGAGTACCTCATTTGAAATCTGGTACAACACTGGTATCACACGATTCGTTAAATCAGTTCCCTGCTTATGGTCCGTTACTAGCTCAATGCCGAAAACTTTCGAAAAAATTTCTTTGCATGAGGTACCTGATATGCCAGCATCATCAGCTACTTGTCTGCTTGTGATTAGACAATCTTTCACATTATTCGATTTACTTTTTGCACGAGTACATTGGTTGATGAAGTGCTGGGGTGTCCAGGGCGCTCGTCATCTTCAGCTTCTTCACGGCCTTCTTTGAAACGCTTCTACAACTCGTAAACGCTTTTTTTACTCACTAAAGCAATACTGAATATCCCTCAAACTTTGCTGCATTTTATTCGGTCCTTACGGCCAAATTTCACACAAATACTTCGATCCATTTTTACACAGAAGTGCACTGCTCTGAGAATTTAAGGACGAGAGAGTAGCGGTCGTGTTAAAACCTCGGAAATGACTGAAATTGGTGCAGCACGTTGCCAGAGGTTCCCCAGTCGTGCATAGAGCTGGACGTGACATGACGTAAAAGCGCAAATTGAGACCCGAATAGCATGTGCGACACGACACTGCAGCGCGAAGAGCACGTTGCGCACGTGTCGCGCGGGTCCAACGCATATTGAGACGCGTACACATAGCCTTGCCTAGTAGGCGGTGTGGGACTCCCGCATCGTCCCCTACGCTCCTCGGAGTATGGGACCTCATCATCACCACACATGCTTTGCACGCGCCGGTTGGCGACTCTCTGCGCTGACGGAAACGAAGCGCACACACACTGAACCTGTCTCAAACGATTTTACAGAAACTATTCATTAAAAAATGGTTCAAATGGCTCTGAGCACTATGGGATTTAACATCTATGGTCATCAGTCCCCTAGAACTTAGAACTACTTAAACCTAACTAACCTAAGGACACCACACAACACCCAGTCATCACGAGGCAGAGAATATTCAATAAAAATATTTCATTTTTACCTTGCTTGTAGCGTTATATGTCAGCTTCGTGAGCCGGCCGCTGAGGCCGAGTGGTTCTAGGCGCTTCAGTCCGGAACCGCGCTGCTGCTACGGTCGCAGGTTCGAATCCTACCTCGGGCATGGATGTGTGTGATGTCTTTAGATTAGTTAGGTTTAAGTAGTTCTAAGCCTAGGGGACTGATGACCTCAGATGTTAAGTGCTATAGTGCTTAGAGCCATCTGAACCATCAGCTTCGTGGAGAGGTGCCCATAATCTCGCTAATGGTCATACTTTTGTGGTATACACATTTTAGTACGACGCTACGCAAAATTCGAAAAGTTTGCAATGAAAAATAGGGGTCGCTATGATTTTGCGTTTGGTGCGTATTGCACCATATGTTGCTGCGTATGAACTTTAACTAACATGCTGAATTTTTCTTTGGACTTGGGAGGAAGTCTTTATCTGCCTCCGATCTCGAGAAAATGGCGCGCTCCCTCCCTATTTGACGCCCTCGAAAATGAAATGTTCACATCTCCTAAACCGCTCTAGACATCGAAACGAGAGTTTGGCGTATGATAGTACAGAAGGAGTAGAGTATTTTGCCATTTCGTAAACAGATGAAACTTTCTTATCTATGGCGAAAAACCAGTTATACTTTCCATGTTATTTTTTCACTCCAGTTACTGTAATTTTTTAAGAGTTATCGGCAGCTAGTGAAACAGCAGTTTCCCAGTACGAAAATAAACATAAAATTTCTTATGTTACTGCAAACCGACAGTATGAGGTTTCTCGTAAGCTATTGAGCTCCTTGATTGCCCATTACTTGTTTAATGAGGCACTTTCTTTCATAATTCTGTGGCAATAGCTGCTATGAGATAAGTTTGTGCAAATTACACTGTGTTTTGGCAAAGGAAGTACAATTAAACCTGTCAACAAGAGAAATGTGGCCGTTACTTTTAAATAGTGATGCTTCTTCGAATGAGACAAGGTTAACAATTCATACAAAAATAAACTGCCAATTCTGTTTGAATTTTGGTTGAAACTCCGTCATCCATCGTATTTTTAACACTGAACGACTGGAATAGAAACTTACCAAACGATTTTATTCTTTCTTCTGATCTGGGCAGTATTTAAATAATTACGACCATTCTCTTCAGTTGGAATGATAGGCACATGCTGGTTCCAATAGCTCTAAGCACTATGGGACTTAACATATGAGGTCATCAGTCTCCTAGATTTACACCTACATAAACCTAACTAACCTATGGACATCACACACATCCATGCCCGAGGCAGGATTCGAACCTGCGACCGTAGCAGCACCACGGTTCCGGACTGAAGGGCCTAGAACCGCTCGGCCACAACGACCGGCTACTTTCATCCACAAGCTCTGCACACCAGTGTAAATAATGGACGATACTGGCAATACATGTCTTGTTTCTAACAACTGGCAACAGATCAAATATGCGCTATGATTGTTGAAATACCTTTGAGGCATATTTACCAACACAAAACGAAAAAAATCGCAGGAAAACAAATTGTAAAACGATTTAGAAAATATATCGATTTAGTGCGAAAATTGCCATTGACACTCAATAATGAGAAGTGTGAGGTCATCAACATGAGTGCTAAAAGGAATCCGTTAAACTTACACGATAAATCATTCAAATTTAAAGGCCGTAAATACCTAGGAATTACAATTACGAGCAACTCAAATTGGAAAGAACACAGAAAATGTTATGTGGAAGGCAAACCAAAGACTGCGTGTTATTGGCAGAACAGTGCGCCTGCTTAGCTGGGTGGTAACGTGCGCGCCCTCCATGCAAGCGGACCCGGGATCGATTCCCGGCCGGACTGGAGATTTTCTCCGTTCGGGGACTGCGTGTTGTGTTGGTTCAAATGGCTCTAAGCACTATAGGACAACATCTGAGGCCATCAGTCCCCTAGACTTAGAACTACTTAAACCTAACTAACCTAAGGACATCACACACATCCATGCCCGAGGCAGGATTCGAACCTGCGACTGTAGCAGTCGCGTGGTTCCGGACTGAAGCGCCTAGAACTGCTCTACCACAGCGGACGGCGTGTTATCATCTCATCCTCGCCCAATGTGACCTCGAATGATATAAGACTTGCATTTGGCGGCCGAACTTCCCCGAATAGGGGCCTCCCGGTCAAGGATGCCATACGCTCATTTCATTTCCATTGGCAGAAAACTCGGAAAATGTAAGAGATCTACTAAAGACACTGCCTACATTATGCTTGTCCGTCCTCTTTTCTGAGTACGGATGCGCAGTCTGGGTTCCTTACCAGAAAGGATTAACGGAATACATCCAGAAAGTTCAAAGAAGAAAAGATTTTTTTGGAAATTTGTGGTAAGTTCCTATGAGACCAAACTGCTGAGGTCATCGGTCCCTACGCTTACACACTACTTAAAAAGGGGTAGGACGTTAAACGGGACGACTTGGAGCATGAGAGGCACCACAGGACATTTCAATTTCCGCTGTCTATGCTTTCACAGCATGACCAGGAAGATTCAGAATTTACATTCGTAGCAGTGGAAGTTCTAAAACATAACGAAGTAATTTTTTTACGTGTGAAATTTCATCATTTTTTTCACTTACTAATGGCAGCATTTGTTGCTATAGGTACACATTTCTTCATAAGTAAGAGAGATGGTTCGATGAATTTTGCACAGCATACAAACCATACTTAAAGGCGTATGAAACTCTAGAATTTTCCAAATCTATTAAAAACTGTGGTAAAAATTGAGGTAATTAACTATAAAATTTGTGTTTTTTCTAAACGTGAAGTTTAAAATACAACAGTTCATTCGTTTTTTCATAAATTAAATAAATTATAGAGTTTCATACACCTGTGAGTATGGTATGTATGCTGTGCAAATTTCATCGAAGAATCTCTCTTACTTATGAAGAAAAGTGTACCTATAGCAACAATGCAGCCAGTAGTAAATGAAAAAATGATGAAATTTCGCACGTAAAAAAAATTTATTTTGTTATGTTTTCGAACTTCCACTGCAATGAGTGTGAATCCTGAATCCTTCCTGGTGATGTTGACAAAGTTTTATGAATTTACTTGTGAAATTGTAGGCACTCTCCTGATCCAAGTCGGCCCGTTTGACGTCCTACCCCCCTTAATCTAACTTAAACTAACTTACGCTAAGAACAACACATACACACATGCCCGAGGGAGGACTCGAACCTCCGACGGGGGTAGTCGCGCGAAACGTGGCAAGAGCCCAAGACCGCACGGCTACCCCGCGGGGCGTTCAAAGAAGAGCAGCACGTTTTGCATTATACCGAAATAGGGGAGAGATTGATACAGGATTTGGGGTAAACATCATTGAAACAAATGCGTTTTTCGCTGGGGCGGAATCTTCTCACGAAATTTTAATCACCAATTTTCGCTCCGAATGCGAAATTATTTTGTTGGGACCAACCTACATAAGGAGAAACGATGTTCGTAATAAAATAAGAGAAATCAGAGCTCGCACGGGAAGACATACGAGTTCACTTCTTCCGCCCGCTGTTCGATGATGATGTTTGGTTTGTGGGACACTCAACTGCGTGGTTATCAGCGCCCGTACAAATTCCCAACCTTTGCTCAGTCCAAACTCGCCACGTTCATGAATGATGATGAAGTGATGAGGGCAACACAAACACCCAGTTATCTCGAGGCAGGTGAAAATGCCTGACCCCGCCGGGAATCGAACCCGGGACCCCGTGCTCGGGAAGCGAGAAGGTGAGGCGTACCGCCTTCGTATCGCTCCTGTCACTTGTTAGGACGATATCGTTATAGGCATGAGTCGTCGACAGATGTCACCAGCTGACAAGGACCTGAGTTACAGAGCTGCACGTAGTTGTACTAGTAGGCGGCAGAGGTCAGCAGTTGACGGACAGTGCTAGCAGTCTTAGTCAAAACAATGTTGTAAAGTTATGTTTGATTAAAATTTAATGTATTTGCATAATTATGATTGTTTCATATGTGTAGTAATTAGCAGGGTGAGTGTTGTATAAGTGAAGAAGAACAGAAGTAAATCAAAATTGTTTTGTTTATTCACGCAGTACCAGTTAGACTACACAGGGGATTTACTATAATTAAATGTGCAGTCAGTTTATGGTACTAATAAATCGTGAGTAGAACACAAATTAATCGGTAGATTCAGAAGGAGTAATTTTATATTTGATACTTTTCTAAATTTATTTATTCAGCAATTGCCATAGAAAGAAATGTTTTACTATAATTGGTCATTGAAGTAAAGCGCGGGTTAGCGCAGGATAATACTGCAACCTGATTTGCTGTTTGTGATATCAGCCAATCAGAAAAATGCAGGCTCGCGCCAATCTATGCCGGGAACAAAGCCTTTGGTGTGATCTAAGTGAGTCGGGGCTGAGGGTTCGAACTAGTAACATCTCATTGAAAGCAGCTCCGACGAAAGTACTATAAAATGGCGAAAAAATGCTAATTACGAGTCCGCGAAGTAGTACAAAGCGTATTTAAGTGAACGGTATAGTGGAAGTCGTGTGGAATTTCGGATGGAATATCCAAATTATTGCTTTTGACTGTTAGTTAAAACGGCGTGGCGTGTTGTGTGGTCTATGACTGGAACAGGTATTACGTGTAGAGCATTGTGCACAACATTTGAGCGAGCATTTTCATAACTAAACGCTCCAGTGAACTCTATTAACTTCGGTAACGGGTGTAAATACCATAAACTGGCTACGTGTGTGATTGTAGTGTGCGTGGGAACTTTACATTGTGTTGCCACTTAGTACGGACTTGGCAGTATTGACTGTGATCTTTATCGTAAAAATACACCTGAAGATTTACATTGCCAAGTTAAAACTTTTATTTCAGTACTAGCCACATCCAGTTCACCGGACAATTCTATGTATGTTGCGACCTGCAGTAGACAGTAGTGGTCTAGCATTTTCTACTACAGCTTTTAGCTAGACAAATGAACACTGCTGGACATTGGCAGGGCGGTAAAAAAGAAACGTGGCGCACCGCAAAGGCGACCGCTAGACCACGAGCTGCGGACCCCGCTGTTCGAGATTGGAATAATAGAGAATTATTGTGAAGGTGTTTCGATGAACCCTCTCCGAAGCACCTGTGATTTGCAGAGTATCCATGTAGATGTGGATCTGATGGGTCCAACAGCGAGATTAGAATTTTCTCGTTACCTTTCGAACACAGGCCGTATGATGCAGCGTAGCTTGGCACACATTTTAGCACACGGGACTTGCCTGGCCTCTGCGCCCGTCCGTGAACTTGGGAGCCGAACGCTAACGAGCAACGCCGTCCCGTCGAGACGCCGCCAGCTGCGGTTCACCACGTCCTCCAGTCCCCCTGACGCTATGCTTACCGCGCAACGCCCGCAGTCGTTTCAAAAGCTCGCAACACACTCTGCTCCCACTTCTGAGAAACCCGATACGCGAATTTTCCTGCATCACCACCTGTAATGTCTCTACAAACAGCCACTTACACAGCTTCTGTTCAGCGGAATCACCAGCGCGCATAACAAACCGACTTAAGCAAACGTGCACGGTTTGAGAGGGAAAACAAGAAAACTTTCGCGCTAGTACGAAAAGATTTGCAGCTTAAGGATAGAGCAAAATACAAGACGAAGTAATAATGTGAGGTTATTTTTCTCTCCTCACCATGCTTTATCCGACTAGCAACAGTGAATACATAGTCAGTTCATCTGCTTCCTTTCCCATTCTAAATAGAGTAAGTATCTCTGGAGTGAGCATTGCGTTCTGCGCATGTTGTCGACATTAAATCAGGATTGTCACGTGTTTTCGGGACTTCGCTGTGCATGTGTGCTTTCCGCATCGTTTGAAGTTTATAATATCAACAATTTTTGTTGTACTTCACCGTTGGTTGATAGTGTAACAGCGATGGTGAATCACTGTTGTTGCTACGGATGCAAAGGAAAATATGTGAAAGGAGGGATAGTAACTTTTCATGGGTACATACCATGTAGCTCTAATTATAGTTATCATATTAGTAAGAGACACTGTATACGTTAAAAATTTCGAGACGCATTATAATTAAGGCTTGAGTCTGTAGACCTATTTTTCAACGATTTTATGACTATATAATAGATATTACGGCTCGTACAAAAGTTTACAAACAATTGCTTCTTCTCGTAAATTTGCCGGCCGAAGTGGCCGTGCGGTTAAAGGCGCTGCAGTCTGGAACCGCGAGACCGCTACGGTCGCAGGTTCGAATCCTGCCTCGGGCATGGATGTTTGTGATGTCCTTAGGTTAGTTAGGTTTAACTAGTTCTAAGTTCTAGGGGACTAATGACCTCAGCAGTTGAGTCCCATAGTGCTCAGAGCCATTTGAACCATTTTTCTCGTAAATTTGCTAGTGAAACAGGAAAGGGAATGGTTAGTTGTTTCAGCAAATACTATCCTCCATGCATTTATCAGTGCCTTGTCGATTATGTATATCGATTACTCAGTCTACTATTTATTCAATAAACTGGGAGCAAGTACGTAAAATGCGTTAAATAAATACTTCAAAGTGTCGCAACTAAGAAAAATTGTGCTTTAGGTAGCAAAAACGAGAAAATAAATAAGTAGAAATAGCAGAAAAAAGGACGAATTAGCAGGGATATAATCGCTAATGTGTGGCAAATTCGGTGTTTTTCGGACACTTGCAAAAGTACTAGAGTACTGTCAAGTCGTTTTGCAAGACTATCACTGCAAAAATGTGCATCAGGCTCTGTAATACTATAAAGTGCCGTTTCATAGCGAAAACTACCAAAAATCGAGTCCATCTGAACTGTCGCACCTATCGCAAAGAAGCAAAATGCAATATCACTAGCCCTTAAAAGTTACGTAGCTGGTTTATTCCCGGTATCAAATGGATACTGTTAAAATGTCTGCGCACCATACATAAATAATCCACGACACTTACGAAAAGAATCCGTTTGTACCAGGGATGTAGTGACATTCTAAATATACAGGGCGCTATACGGACAAACACGACGTTCCGAGAACACATGACCAGGCCGGCAATGTATGTTAACAACACAAAATCAGTTCTGCGCATGTAAATGCTCACTCCAGAGATATTTACTCTATGCCATTCTCCTCAGAACTCTTCATTTTATAAAGCACTCCGTCTTCAGGCCACGAGTGGCCTACCGGACCATCCGACCCGCCGTCATCCTCAGTGGAGGATGCGGATAGGAGGGGCGTGGGGTCAGCACACCGCTCTCCCGGTCGTTATGATGGTTTCCTTGACCGAAGCCGCTACTATTCGGTCGAGTAGCTCCTCAATTGGCGCCACGAGGCTGAGTGCACCCCGAAAAGCCTGGATGGTCACCCATCCAAGTGCCGACCACGCCCAACAGCGCTTAACTTCGGGGATGTCACGGGAACCGGTGTATCCACTGCGGCAAGGCCGTTGCCTCTTCATTTTATAGCTAACGAAATTTCTGTCTTATCTGCGAAATTGCGAACATACTCCACGTGTGTTAGCAATATCAGATCGAAGCTACAAGCTTACTGCAGCCAGTCACAATTGAACATTATTTCCACCAAGCGTTTCGGAAGGTAGTACCTTTATCTTTGCCCAAAGCTAGTAGTCTAGTGGTTAGCATCACTGCATCTAGATCGCCGGGTCCTGGCTTCCATTCGAGACTGGGTCGGAGATTTTCATCGTCCGGCGGCTGGATGTTTGTGTTGTCCTAATCATTTCATGTCATTGATCACGAAAACCCGCATACCGCCTACACGGGGTCAAATACACTACACAACACAATTAGAAGACCACTTTTTAGAAACTCCATAATTAACTCCCTTTGTGATGTATAAGTTTTAAATTTGGCTCAAAGGTGCCTACAATCTTCCTCTGCAAAAGCGTGGCACCCTGCGACGTCACTCTTGGGCTGGGTGTCGCTTGAAACAGCAGGTTGTCGACACAAGCGAAAAAAGTGTGCAAATTTATATTAAAAAATATATATATAATGTAATGTTATTAATTATACAAATTAATTTTTCGCACTTTTAATCATTTTGATTCCTTATAGATTTTTAAGCGAATGCAATGTCCTTCAGTTTTAACTTACATCGATTTCTGTATTCGCTAAGCTGTTGAGATTTACACAAGTTGGTTAAATGGTTCTTCTTCCGCCATAATTTGTTCTCCTTCTGGACCGTGTGTACAATATTGATTCTTAATCGGACTTCCTCTTTTGATGCAGGCAGCGAAAGTGACATGACATTGGGATAATGCGCGGAAGAAAAAGAAAACTTTGATGGTTTTACACAAAAACGAACTCTCAGACTTCACATTTTCATAAAATTATTATTCAGACAACATACTGTATCACAAGAAATACGTCTTCTCGCCACGAGAACTAACGACAGAGTCTCTATAACAATCGTCAAAAAAAAAAAATGGTAAAAAGTTTCCATCATTTGTCTTTCGCCTTCCGGCGTAGCAAAATGTCTCTTTGCCGACGCCGGTCAGTGTGGCCGAGCGGTTCTCGGCGCTTCAGTCTCGAACCGCGCGACCGCTACGGTCGCAGGTTCGAATACTGCCTCGGGCATGGATGTGTGTGATGTCCTTAGGTTAGTTATGTTTAAGTAGTTCTAAGTTCTAGGGGACTGATGACCTCAGATGTTGTCCCATAGTGTTCAGAGGCATTTGAACCATTTCTCTTTGCCGACGCTTACAGTGGCCGCGCTAGTGTTTATTGTCATGGGTAATAACTTCTATCGTAGTGTCGGCGCTTTTCCTTTATGTACCTACACAGAGACCACAGCTCAGTAGTTCATCTGACATGAAACGTCGGTTAATGATGTCACATTGGCACCAAAATTCTGTTGAACGCTAACATGGACGTGATACATGATGGGAAGGTCGTCACAGCCCCTCTTACCCCCATTTCACCCTTTCTTTTGACGCCTCTGCGATGGAGCTCAGATCCGCGATGCCCCGTGTTGAAATTATACGGTTTTCTTATGGATAGACGAGGGAAGCATTTCAGACAACCCACCGCTGAGAATCGACACCACAAGGCCTCAGGGGGGTCGCATAAATACATACATGAATATATATCTTCCCTTGGAGCGTTGTTTCCCATACATTTCGCTGTCTAAAACGGCACTTCACAATTCGATGACAGCAGTGTCAAGGTTTGTCAAAAACGTCTCCTGACGCCCTTGGTCGTTTCAACCACCCTGTAAGAGTGTCGCACGGCTGCAACCTCACTTAACGCTATCGTATCCCTTTGAAGTGCAGTGCCACTACAGTTTTTGCTCTCCTGTACAGTCTGCAACTCCTAAGAATAATTCATAACCATGCAACAAAATTTGAACGTGATCCGAAGTAGCGTGAACAAAACGGTGAAGAGCTTCTCGAAGACCCCAAGTTCGGCAACACCCTCAGTGCCACTCACGCTCCTTTGTATAGCGCGTTAAAAATGTACGTGTCAGAAATTTGGATGGCAATCCAGCCCGGCAGCTCTAGCGGCTGAAGGTTGGGCAACCCCTTCGTCACCCGTTAGGTACAGTTTGCCTACCTTCAGGCGTAAGAGCAGCCCACAGGCTGATTGGGTGTCGAAATTATGACAAGTACATTTTTAATGTACTCAAGAAAGGTGCTTGTGTGGCACCAAAGGTACTGCCGAACTGGGGAATCTTGAAGGGTCACTTTGCCGTGTTATTCACGCACATGCTAATGTTGCACTCCCGCGTGATCACGCCACAGGAAGGTGGAAAACAGGAGGGTTGAAAAAGCTTTATTATTGTTTGCTTCTTCGGAGCACGTTCAGATTTCATTGAATGGTTCCTAGTTGTTCTGGCATGTACACGGGAGCAAAAATTGCGGTCGCGCTGCGCTCCAAAGGGGTGCGATTGAGTTCAATGCGGGTGCAGCGACACAATGTCCTTAGAGAAGGCTTGAAACATCCGAAAAGGTCAAAGGTATCAATTCTTGTCAGGGATATATTTTGCTGTTGCTCACCGCACTGCCAACTGTCGTTATCGACCACGAAATGTATGGGAATCAAAGCTCCAAAGGAAGGTGTGGATTCATTGATGCCATTTATGCGACCCCGAGGCCTTTTCGTGTCGAATCTTAGCGGGCGGAGTGTCTGAAATGTTTTCCGCGGTGACACGTAAGAAACCCAAAACGTTTGATTTCAACCTTGGGTGTCACGGTTCTGACCTCCATCGCAGAGACGTCAAAAGAAGGAGTGAAATGTGTAAAAGGGGCTGTGACGAGCTTCTCATCGTGTGAGATGTCCACGGTGGCGTTGACAGAATTGTGGTGAATTTTGGTGCGAACGTAATATACCTTACACCTAGCATAGACTTCTGAAGTCTGGCCTCTTTCGCATGTGTCGACACCCTGCGGTATGAAGTGTCGCCGAGCTCAAGGATGACATCGCAGGACGGCATACTTTTGCATCCTTATAGAGAAAGGTCGTCGACACCTTCGGGCCGAATTTCAAACTAACACATCGCAATGGGAGACAATTACGGGGTTCCAAAAAGTGATCCCTTAATTGTGTTGGACAGTGTCTAACAACCCCGGCTAATAATACCACACAGTCGTTTCATTTCAACACCATCTTTGCTTAGTTCAATGTGTCTAACGTAAACACGACTAGAGAAACAGCCTGTGAGTACTGAAAGACAGTGCTACAGGTTATACCAAAGCCGTGCATGCAATATACAATTTAAATTAGATACATCCACCTGCTGGCGGATTTATGAACCTCCAAAACGCATAGTAGAAACAACAATGAATAGTTACTGCTCACAGAAATTTGTAGTATGTGTGTGTGTGTGTGTGTGTGTGTGTGTGTGTGTGTGTGTTGAATCTCCTAAAAAGGGGCTTATTAGCCGACAAACAGATTGTAATAACAGTTAGAAAGAATTTTTTGCGAAAACATGCCATTTTTTAAACGGAACAGTGCGTATTGAGATTAAGAAACCAAAAGCAGGAGTTATTAGAGTGTCAGTGATGCTTGTTGCAGGATTCTAGTGCGAGTCATTTACGAGGTATCGTATTTTTAAAGGTTTCAACACCTTGTACAATACCTGTGGTAGCACACACTAAAGAACAACACAAGTGCCGGCCACTGTGGCCGAGCGGTTCTAGGCGCTTCAGTCCGAAACCGCGCTTCCGCAACGGTCACAGGTTGGAATCCTGCACGGGCACTCCGCGGCTATAAATAACTGCCGAGATGGTTGACGTCTATTGGGATATCTTACTATCTACTGATTGGACTGTCACACACTAACTGACTAACAAGTTGGAATGCACTCAAGAAACACACCAGCACACTGTAAGCAAATATAAGAACATCGTACCTAGCAACTACGCAGGCTGAATGGCGCAAGTTAAGCGCTGTCGGGCGTGGTCGGCACTTGGGTGGGTGACCATCCAGGCCGCTATGCGCTCTTGCCATTTTTCGGGGTTCACTCAGCCTCGTGATGCCAATTGAGGAGTTACTAGACCGAATAATAGCGGCTTCAGTCAAGAATACCATCACAACGACTGGGAGAGCGGTGTGCTGACCCCACGCCCCTCCTATCCGCATCCTCCACTGAGGATGACACGGCGGTCGGATGGTCCCGCAGGCCACTCGTGGCCTGAAGACGGAGTGATTTTTTTTATTACAATTTGTTGATTGGCTAACAATGAACTCGTGACTATCAATCTGTTCTGTGGAAACCACACATGAATAGCTCAAAAATGGCTCTAAGCACTATGGTACTTAACATCTGAGGTCATTAGTCCCCTAGAACTTAGAACTACTTAAATCTAACTAACCAAAGGACATAACACACATACATGCCCGAGGTAGGATTCGAACCTGCGACCGCAGCAGCAGTGCGGTTCCGTACTGCAGCGCCTAGAACCGCTCGTCCACAGCGGCCGGTACACATGAATAGCACTTTGCATTTTCACAATATTTGCGGTGGAGGTTTTATGTGATTCAATAATAACAACGAAAATAAGCACTTTACTCATACTTACGTTTCAGGTAGAACCCTTTTCTGATCGGGGCTTCGTATTTACTAGTAGAGCAGCGACGGGAACTGGAAAAGAGAAACAGTAACTTTAATTACACCCAGTAAAAGTTCGTATTTCTACATTCCTAATAAAATTTCTGTTGTTACACACAAGGTGTCTCTGGCACTGCGATGGAACCGAAACCGCCAGTCGTGTGACCCGATATCCACATAGTCTGGGGGTCGCTCCTCGGACTCTGGCAGGAGCCGTTCTGCTTTTAGTATACTTATATGACTTAGCAGGAGACTTGGGAAAAAATGAGAAAATCGTAGAGCCAAAGCTTTGCCCTCCGCGGTAGCCACCTCCCACCGTCTTACGAAGCCCGAGTATCACTGACCTTGCCTACTGATTGAAACTCCGAATCCCTCCCGGATACAACTTAATGGCCCCCACACTTGTCCGGCGAATGATCACCCTTGCCTTACGTTTGCCTTGTTTACGTTTTTCGATTCGGATGCCTCCCTGAACTGTCTTCACACACTTATGGCTATTTTCGCTACGCTCTTTCGCTCCTGGCTAGCCATTCACTTCGTGAACTCAGCTATCGACCAAAGGGACCGCCTGTTCGTTCCCGATGTCTCTCTCACCGCCAGCGACAGTGATCGTAAACTACACTACTGGCCATTAAAATTGCTTCACCCAGAAGATATGCAGATCATAAACGGGTATTCATTGGACAAATATATTATACTAGAACTGACGTGTGATTACATTTTCACGCAATTTGGGTGCATACATCCTGAGAAATCTGTACCCAGAACAACCACCTCTGGCCGTAATAACGGCCGTGATACGCCTGGGCATTGAGTCAAGCCGGCCGGTGTGGCCGTGCGGTTAAAGGGGCTTCAGTCTGGAACGGCGTGACCGCTACGGTCGCAGGTTCGAATCCTGCCTCGGGCATGAATGTGTGTAATGTCCTTAGTTAGGTTTAATTAGTTCTAAGTTCTAGGCGACTGATGACCTCAGAAGTTGAGTCGCATAGTGCTCAGAGCCATTTGAACCAAGCCATTGAGTCAAACACAGCTTGGATGGCGTGTACAGGTACAGCTCCCCATGCAGCTTCAACACGATACCACAGAGAGTAGTGACTGGCGTATTGTGACGAGCCAGTTGCTCGCCCACCATTGGCCAGACGTTTTCAGTTGGTGAGAGAACCGGAGAATGTACTGGCCAGGGCAGCAGTTGATCATTTTCTGTATCCAGAAAGGCCCGTACAGGACCTACAACATGCGGTCGTGCATTATCCTGCTGAAATGTAGGGTTTCACAGGGATCGAATGAAGGGTAGAGCCACGGGTCGTAACACATCTGAAATGTAGCGTCCACTGTTCGAAGTGCCGTCAGTGTGAACAAGAGGTGACAGAAACGTGTAACCAATGGCACCTCATACCATCACGCCGGGTGATACGCCAGTATGGCGGTGACGAATACAAAAATGGTTCAAATGGCTCTGAGCACTATGCGACCTAACTTCTGAGGTCATCAGTCGCCTAGAACTTAGAACTAATTAAACCTAACTAACCTAAGGACATCACACACATCCATGCCCGAGGCAGGATTCGAACCTGCGATCTTAGCGGTCGCTCGGTTCCAGACTGTAACGCCTAGAACCGTACGGCCACTCCGGCCGGCGATAACGAATACACGCTTCCAATGTGCGTTCACCGTGATGTCGCCAAACACGGATGCGACCATCATGATGCTGTAAACAGAATCTGGATTCATCCGCAAAAATGACGTTTTGCCATTCGTGCACACAGATTCGTCGTTGAGTACACCATCGCAGGCGCTCCTGTCTGTGATGCAGCGTCAAGGGTAACCGCAGCCACGGTCTACGAGCTGATAGTCCATGCCCTGCAAACGTTGTCGAACTGTTCGTGCAGATGGTTGTTATCTTGCAAACGTCCCCATCTGTTGACTCAGGGATCGAGATGTGGCTGCACGATCCGTTACAGCCATGAGGATAAGATGCCTGTCATCTCGACGGCTAGTGAAACGAGGCCGTTGGGATCCAGCACGGCGTTCCGTATTACACTCCTGAACCCACCGATTCCATATTCTGCTAACAGTCATTGGATCTCGACCAACGCGAACAGCAATATCGCGATATGATAAAGCGCAATCGCGATAGGCTACAATCCGACCTTTATCAAAGTCGGAAACGTGGTGGTACGCATTTCTCCTCCTTACACGAGGCATCACAACAACGTTTCACTAGGCAAAGCCGGTCAACTGCTGCTTGTGTATGAGAAATCGATCGGAAACTTTCCTCATGTCAGCACGTTGTAGGTGTCGCCAGCGGCGCCAACCTTGTGTGAATGCTCTGAAAAGCTAATCATTTTCATACCACAGCATCATCTTCCTGTCGGTTAAATTTCGCGTCTGTAGCACGTCATCTTTGTGGTGTACCAATTTTAATAGACAGTAGTGTATGTCCTACAAACAAGGAGTAAAGGTAGAAAATTCATCTCTCCAGCGTGGTGCATCATTAGCACCTGCCGGCCGGTGTGGCCGAGCGGTTCCAGGCGCTTCAGTCCGGAACCACGCTGCTGCTACGGTCGGAGGTCCGAATCCTGCCTCGGACATAGATGTGTGTGATGTCCTTAGGTTAGTTAGGTTTAAGTAGTTTTAAGTCTAGGGGACTGATAAGCTCAGAAGTTAAGTCCCATAGTGCTTAGAGTCATTTGAACATTGGTACCTGCTGACATATGTAAATAAATACAAACTGAAACAGTACAAAGTAACGATACCGCGCTGACAGACTAACAGAGGTACTTCCGCTCGCAGTCAGCACTGTAACCATCGGGTGGTGGCAATTTGATCTCCGATCCCTCTCCTATTACGAAACCAAGCTTGTTGTTTAAGTAGTGTTCTGTCTATACATGGTGTTACAAAGAGGTACGGCCAAATTTTGAGGAAACATTCCTCACACAAAAAGAAAGAAAATATGTTATGTGGACATGTGTCCGAAAACGCTTACTTTCCATGTTAGGGCTCATTTTATTACTTCTCTTCAAATCACATTAATCATGGAATGGAAACACACAGCAACAGAACGTACCAGCGTGACTTCAAACACTTTGTTACAGGAAATGTTCAAAATGTCCTCCGTTAGCCAGGATACATGCATCCACCCTCCGTCGCATGGAATCCCTGGTGCACTGATGCACCCCTGGAGAATGGCGTATTGTATCACAGCCGTCCACAATAGGAGCGCGAAGAGTCTCTACATTTGGTACCGGGGTTGCGTAGAGAAGAGCTTTCACATGCCCCCATAAATGAAAGTCGAGAGGGTTGAGGTCAGGAGAGCGTGGAGGCCATGGAATTGGTCCGCCTCTACCAATCCATCGGTCACCAAATCTGTTGTTGAGAAGCGTACGAACACTTCGACTGAAATGTGCAGGAGCTCCATCGTGCATGAACCACATGTTGTGTCGTACTTGTAAAGGCACATGTTCTAGCAGCACAGCTAGAGTATCCCGTATGAAATCATGATAACGTGCTCCACTGAGCGTAGGTGGAAGAACATGGGGCCCAATCAAGACATCACCAACAATGCCTGCCCAAACGTTCACAGAAAATCTGTGTTGATGACGTGATTGCACAATTACGTGCGGATTCTCGCCAGCCCACACATGCTGATTGTGAAAATTTACAATTTGATCACGTTGGAATGAAGCCTCATCCGTAAAGAGAACATTTGCACTGGAATGAGGATTGACACATTGTTGGATGAACCATTCGCAGAAGTGTACCCGTGGAGACCAATCAGCTGCTGATAGTGCCTGCACACGCTGTACATGGTACGGCAACAACTGGTTCTCCCGTAGCACTCTCCATACAGTGACGTGGTCAACGTTACCGTGTACAGCAGCAACTTCTCTGACCCTGAGATTAGGGATATCGTCGACTGCACGAAGAATTGCCTCGTCCATTGCAGGTGTCCTCGTCGTTCTAGGTCTTCCCCAGTCAGGAGTCATAGGCTGGAATGTTCCTTGCTCCCTAAGACGCCGATCAATTGCTTCGAACGTCTTCCTGTCGGGACACCTTCGTTCTGGAAATCTGTCTCGATACAAACGTACCGCGCCACGGTTATTGCCCCGTGCTAATCCATACATCAAATGGGCATCTGCCAACTCCGCATTTGTAAACATTGCAATGACGTTCGTGATGAACACTAACCTGTTGATGCTACGTACTGATGTGCTTGATGCTAGTACTGTAGAACAATGAGTCGCATGTCAACACAAGCACCGAAGTCAACATTACCTTCCTTCAATTGGGCCAACTGGCGGTGAATCGAGGAAGTATAGTACATACTGACGAAACTAAAATGAGCTCTAACATGGAAATTAAGCGTTTCCGGACACATATCCACATAACATATTTTCTTTATTTGTGTGTGAGGAATGTTTCCTGAAAGTTTGGCCGTACCTTTTTGTAACACCCTGTATACTGGCAAAGTCTATTTTGTACGATTTTTAAGCACGTGAGGTACGTGCAACTGTTCGGTCATTTGAATAGTGTTTAGAAATTCCTTTTTTCGAAATCGGAATGAATATGAGTTTTTAGTCTTTTGTACAGTGTTGGTTCACGAAACTTTAAGATATTGAATATTTGTACATTGCGTCTCCATATATTTTGTATTATACTGGTAATGACACCAGTTGCAAAGGTGTTCCTTAATTTGCCTGTTTTATGTTCAAGATATTTCATGCTTCGCATGCTTTTGTCTCCCATACTAATTTATTAGTTACTGTATTGGGGTTTCGCCCTCTTATTATAATATTTTAATGTAAATTTTCTTGCCCTGGCTAAGAAGCTAGTTCTTAGGAAAACTGTTTGATGTACTGTACCATAGGTGGGCATTTGTCCATTTGCAGAACTGTTTCCTCTCACATTTTGTTTACAATTTGCGTTGCACTAAGTAATTTTGACACAGCTTGTTTCTAGCGCTCGACTATGCGCTTGGCCGCTGGCCGAACCTCGCCGCGGAACTGCTCACGACGCCTAGTTTCCCTGTTGCTTGCGTGTGACCCTTATTCCTGGCCCGGCGTAGCTCCGTCTACGTTTCTCTTATTGTTTTTAGTATTGACAGACGTAATCTTATGATTATACGTCTTTGTTCTGTATTAGTTTTTTTCTGTGGCATGGCTAAGGTTTGGCCCTCAAAGTAGTTCAATTTTTGTAAGTATCGCGATTTTCGTTATTATGAAATCATTAGAATGATGATGTGTTTCAACGTTTAATGTATGTCGGTACGGGATAATGTATAGGTCTGAAGAAGATACCATTATTGGCATCGAAGCCTAGGTAAACTAAAAAAAATTTACCTTGCAACTGAAGGCTGAATTTCTTATTGTCTGAACACTTTCACTGCACTCTTTCCAATGATTATGAACAATTCAGGTGGAATTCCATCATGTGCACTAGCCTCGTTTTTATCGACATTTCATATGGCCCATTTGACTCCACTCTCCAAAATATCTAGCTCTGGTTCGAAAATCATTTTGACCTAATCGTCATTATGCCGTGCTTTTTTATATGCGTCTTTTACGTGTTCTGCCCATCCTAGACAGAGCCAGAGAATCGAAAGATAGCAACAACATACGTTCCTGTACTCTTACACGTGAGCGTAACTACGCGTTCAAACCCTAACGACAATAAATGTTCAACACTTTCGTTTTTATTTTATATTAACTGCCACATTGTATGTAGACTATGGATGTGTAGCTAAGCTGATAATAGCCCAAATTATATTGGACGCTATTATGTATTACTACGTATGGTCCCACTGAACGTGGTAAGAATGGAAAAGACTGTTTATTATCAGTTAGAGGACAATCAACCGTCATATAGCATTTGATAAGGAAGGAAACACTAAAGCAAAATCAAGATACGTTCACAGGGACTGACGACATTGAAAAATGGTTCAACAATGTGAAATTGGACATTTAAAATTCCAAGGAATACAAGACATGCTATAAGGAAAACCTGGAAATGGTACGCATGGGACAGCACGAGCTCCGAATGTTCCACAGCGCCGCCCATGAAAACGGGACTTTTCCGCGGCTCTTTCTCTTCGGGTTAGAAAGGTAGGGTCATGTGTTTCTGACAGTCCTTGGGCCAGGAACCGACTACATAACAAACAGAAGTCTTAGTGTCTCTGTCCTACAGTGCAGGGTCAAAGTGTAAATATTGTCCACTTCTTCCAGCTCAAAAAAATGGAGCAAATCGGTTGGCCCATTCTGTATTGGGTGCGGTCAACGGTGCGCCTTAATGGGCTTATGGAGGCATCATTACTTCATGGGTGGTTCCTCAGAAAACCCGAAAAAAAGCGCTTCTCACAATTTTTTCGCCGTCTCTAGGGGATACCTAAATAACAAACCGTAGCAAATTGCTCACATTTTAACTGTGTACTATCTAGGAATTCATTCATCAGTACCATCCCTGTTTTCAAAAATCTTTATTCGTTACCGAGAAACACCCCCAAAACTTGGGTTTTGGGCACCAAAACCGAGACGCGGATGCCAAGACTGCTATGCACAGCAAAGGGCTGACATTTTTGCGATATATACCTAAGTTCCCGATCTCTCACGACAAAGGAAACTTTGATATCTTTTCCGTTTCAGAGATAGAGAGGTTCGAAATAACCCTTGTGTACACACAAAATTCTGTCATATGGTTCAAATGGCTCTGAGCACTGTGGGACTTAACATCTGAGATCGTCGGTCTCCTACAACTTAGAACTACTTAAACCTTACTAACCTAAGGACATCACACACATCCATGCCCGAGACAGGATTCGAACCTGCGACCGTAGCAGTCACGTGGTTGCATACTGAAGCGCCTATAAGAGCTCGGCCACCGCGGCCGGCAAAATTCTGTCTGAAGCGAAACCGTAGTTTAGAAAATGAGGTAGCGCGAGAAATATGCCGCGACGTTTCCAGAATGAAATTTTCACTCTGCAACGGAGTGTGCGCTGATATGAAAGTTTCATGCTGTGAAGTGCCTCCGTTACCATCAGAAAGGTGCTGGGAACTCTGTTTTAGTACTGAAGCACATGCAATTTTTTTCATGTAAAATTCGGTCTGAGGTGTAATATCACATAAGTAAACTATGAAAATTTTACTGATCCTTAAAGTTCTTTTCATGTGACTGGCATACCCTGCTGTTGAAAAATGCTACTATCAGATCACAGAAAAGGTGAATATGCTCCTGTTTGAAAAACTGACTGAAAGGTTAGGTACTAGCTGCTTCATTCTACATTACTCAGCACCTATATAAATTTTTCTAAAAACTTTAGCAAGTGAACGTTTTCGCGCTTTTTTATACTGAGAGAGAATGAGACAGTGGTGCCGGCCGGAGTGGCCGTGCGGTTCTAGGCGCTACATCTGGAACCGAGCGACCGCTACGGTCGCAGGTTCGGATCCTGCCTCGGACATGGATGTGTGTGATGTCCTTAGGTTAGTTAGGTTTAATTAGTTTTAAGTTATAGGCGACTGATGACCTCAGAAGTTAAGTCGCATAGTGCTCAGAGCCGTTTGAGACAATGGTAGTGGGAAAGAAATACAGGAAAGTAGTAGAGTGTGGAGCGAAGGAGACTATGGAAGTGTGACAGAAAGAGGAAGAGATAGCTGACTGTGACAGAACAGTGCTAGGAAATGAGTGAAGGCCACAGTGGCGGTGGGACAGATACAAAGAGGGGGAGGAAGTGGATGTGGGTGAAAAAAATGTTCAAATGTTTGTGAAATCTTATGGGACTTAACTGCTAAGGTCATCAGTCCCTAAGCTTACACACTACTTAACCTAAATTATCCTAAGGACAAACACACACACCCATGCTCGAGGGAGCACTCGAGCCTCCGCCGGCATCAGCTGCACAGCCCATGACTGCAGCGCCCCTGACCGCTCGGCTAATCCCGCGCGGCGAATGTGGGTGAAAGCCAGTGATAATGAGAAAGAGCGTCTATGGCAATGACAATAAGGAAGAAAGAGGCAGTGGCAGTGAGGGGAGAGAGAGAAAGAAAGAGAGAGAGAGAGAGAGAGAGAGAGAGAGAGAGAGAGGCAGTGGGAATGAATGAATGAGATATTAGCAGTAAGAAAGGAAGGGCAACATGGAGACAGTGAGAGGAGACAGTAGTAGTAGCAGTAGTAGTAGTAGTGGTAGTAGTATAGAACGAAGGAGACTGGCTATGAGACAGGGGACTGTGGCAGACAGAGAGACACAAGCAGACAATGACAATGAATAAAATAATAATAACGAGTTGCGCTGAATTAGTGAGTCAGAACGGGCAAGTGGTAGTGGATGGGGATGAGCGATTTAGACCGATGGAATGATGGATGTGAGTTACAGTTGGGGAAGATTGAGGGAATGAGTTGCATGGAAAAGCGAGACTGAATATCTTGGGAAAGACTTTAAAGCTACTGAGGAAGGTAGAATGAGGGCGCTGGTAGCCCACTTTCCAGTCAGAGCCCTTTTAACCGGAGCATGTTAGCTTCTTTTGCGCTCCGACATGAGCATTTTTACGCTGGTATGGAGTATGTACAAGAACGAAGAGGGAACAATAAAAAATTGAAGACCAAGAGAGATATGCTCAGATTAAAAAGGAACATAAGACAGGGATGTAGTCTATATTCCCTGGTTTTCAGCTTGTGCTTCGAGGAAGCGATGCCGGGAATGAAAGAAAGGTACAGGAGTGGGATTAAAAGGCATGGTGAAGGGAATTTAAAGATAAAACTCGTCGACGAAATTGCTGCGTTATCCTCAATGAAAGTGAGAAAGAATTACAAAACCTCTCAGATGGAATGAACACTGTAACGATCACACATTGAGGGATAAGAGGAAATTAATAAAGACGAAAGTGTTGAGGAGTGCCATGGAGGAGATTAGCTATAATCTTTCCACCAAAACTGGGGTCTACGCTGTAGACGAAGTGAAGGAATTCGGCTGCCTGCGAAATAAGATAACTCGTAACTCATGAAGAAAGGATGATACAAGAAGCAGACCAGCACATAGAAAGACTAGGTTCCTAGCTAAACAAAGTCTGCTAGTATCAAATATAGACCTCAATTCCAGGAAGAAATTTCTGAGAATGTACATTTAGAGCACTGTTCGGTAGTTAATTATGGACTATGTGAATACCGAAAAAGAGGAGTGAATCGAAGCGTTTGAGGTGTGATGTTGTAGCAGATTGTTGAAAGTCAGATGGCCTGGTAACGTAAGGATCGAGGAGGTGGTTCGGAGAATTAGCGAAGAAAGCAACATGTTGAAAACACTGATCAAGAAGAAGGGACGTCATGATCGGACGTAAGTTAAGACAAGCAATAACTCCCATGGTATTAGGGGGAGGTGTAGGGGGTAAAAGCTGCAGAGGAAGATGGAGGTTGGAACATGTCCAACGAGACATTGTATTGAACTGGCGACCTAGAAACGACGGAGAGGCTTCGTCCCCGCCGCAGCCCTCAGTGGTTCACAGCCCCACAACATGCTACAGCAGTCCACTCACCCACCCCCTCTACCCTTCCTTCCTCCGAATGACTCACACCAGACGAGTGTAACCCCAAATGTTTGCGTGGTAGATTAATTATGGTGTACGGCTACGTGGAGACAGAGTTTGCGCAGCAATCAAATTCAAATGGTTCCAATGAATCTGAGCACTATGGGACTTAAATTCTGAGGTCATCAGTCCCCTAGAACTTAGATCTACTTAAACCTAACCAACCTAAGGACATCACACACATCCATGCCCGAGGCAGGATTCGAACCTGCGGCCGTAGCGGTCGCGCGGTTCCAGAGTGTAGCGCGGATCCGTGCCGGGGACCGGCAGGCGTTCCCGCCCCGAAAGCAGGGCGTTACACTGCGCGGCTGACCGGGCGGCGCAACAAAACATTTACTGCAACCTTCTTTTGTAATTTATTGCCTTGTGTATTACTGGTCATAACATATATTATTATCTGACGAACTCGGCATTGCCCGCGTATTCAGCCGGCCGATGTGACCGAGCGGTTCTAGGCGCTTCAGTCCGGAAATGCGCTGCTGCTACGGTCGCAGGTTCGAATCCTGCCTCGGGCACGGATGTGTGTGATGTCCTTAGGATAGTTAGGTTTAAGTAGTTCTAAGTCTAGGGGACTGATGACCTCAGAAGTTAAGTCCCATAGTGCTTAGAGCCATTTGAAGCATCGTTTTGTGACAAGATTCATTCCTTGCACACTGAGTTTTAACGCAAAAAGCTTTCTGTTCACTATAGCCAACTTTATAAACGAAATAAAAAATTAACTTGTCTGTAGTATAACATCGAAAAAATTTCGTTTCCATATATTTGTGAAAACACCTTTGATATGCTGGGCACAGATGCTTCGCGTCTGTGCAACGCAGTTTTGTAAACGTCTCTTATGACAACGCCTCGTCAGCTTATAGACTGCGACTGTTTTCGCCTACACCCGTTCGTGTTTTATAGTTGAAAGCTACCAAAAGCGCTGACATGTGTCAGGAATCTCCTTGACTCGACTGTAGGCGTTTCTTAGCTGTAATGAATAAACGTATCAAAAATTTCATGCATGATGCCGTATTTTTTTACTTATTTCAGTGTTCATGACGTCATATCTCTTGGACTGTGTGTCGTACAATGGCATATTTGTATAGGTACATTCAGCGGCGTATGTGGATACTCTGTGCGAAATATGTTGCGGAAAGACGCAGTAACAAAGAAGTAATAAAAGATGCGGCAGTTTTTCACGCATCTCAGTGTTTAATTTCTCCTGATGTGTGTGTCATACAACGACACTATCTTGTAGGCACATTCAGGGGTATATGTGGACACTGTCTGCGGAATGTGTTGCGAACAGAATCAGTAGCACAGAAGTAATAAATTAAAAAACGTCATAACGATGCGTCAGTTTTTCGTGTCTCTCATTGTTTGTGACGTCATATCTTCTGAACTACGATAGGTAGGTGGTTCTTACCCCGACGGTGACTGTTGCCTGACAGTAAGGAGTAGTATGTGTACCTAGTTTGGCTGAAATCGGTCCAGTGCTTCAGTAGGCGGCCTGGAGAGAAAAAAAAAAAACACACACACACACACACACACACACACACCGTTGGGTTTATGGTATGTACAAAATATCCTATGGATAAAGTCGACGATGTTCGCAGATAATGCTGCTGTATAAGGAGAAGCCAGAACGCAAGAGAACTTAGGCGAAATGCAGTACGGTCTGCAGAAGATCGTCGTTTGGTGAAAGCTTGGGCTATTGAACGTCTACATCTGCGTGATTACTCTGCCATTCACAATAAAGTGCTTGGCAGACGGTTCAATGAACCACCTTCATGCTGCCTCTCTACCGTTCCACTCTCGAACGTCGCGCGGGAAAAACGAGCACTTAATTTTTTCTGTGCGTGCCCTGATCACTCATTTTATCGTGATGGTCATTTCTACCTATGTAGGTGGATGCCAACAGAATGTTTTCGCAATTGGAGGAAAAACTGGTGATTGAAATTTCATGATAAGATACCGTCGCAACGAAAAACGCCTTTGTTTTAATGATTGCCACTCCAGTTCACGTATCATGTCTGTGGCACTCTCTCCCCTTTTACGCGATAATATAAAACCTGCTACCCTTCCTTGAATTTTTCGATGTACACCGTCAATCCTATCTCCTAAGGATCCCACAAAGCGCAGCAGTACTCTAAAGACGACGGACAAGTTTAGAGTAGGCAGTCTCTTTAGTACATCTGTTACATTTCGAAGTTTCCTGCCAAAAAAACGCAGTCTTTGCTTAGCCTTCCCCACAACATTTTCTATGTGTTCCTTCCAATTTAAGTTGTTCGTAATTGTAAGCCCTAAGTATTTAGTTGAATTTACTGCCTTCACATCTGACTGATTTATCGTGTAATCGAAGCTTAACGCACTCCTTTTAGCACTCATGTGAATGACCTCACACGTTTCGTTATTTATAGTCAATTGCCACTTTTAGCACCATTCAGATATTTTTTCTAAATCGTTTTGCAGTTTGCTTTGATCTTCTGATAACTTTATTAGTCGATAAACAACAGCGTCATCTGCAAACAACCGAAGACGGCTGCTCAGATTGTCTCCCAAATCGTTTATATAGATAAGGAACAGCAAAGCGCCTATAACACTACCTTGGGGAGCGCCAGAAATTACTTCTTTTTTACTCGATGACTTTCCGTCAATTACTACGAACTGTAACCTGTATGACAGGAAATCACAAATCCAGTCACATACTGAGACGATATTCCATAAGCACGCAATTTCACCCCAAGATGCTTGTGTGGTACAGTGTCGAAAGTCCTTCGTAAATACGGAATCAATCTGAAATCCCTTGTCAATAGCACTTCATGCCAATAAAGAGCTAATTGTGTTTTACAAGAACGACATTTTCTAAATCCATGTTGACTGTGTCTCAACAGACCGTTTTGGTTCAAATGGCTCTGAGCACTATGGGACTTAACATCTATGGTCATCAGTCCCCTAGAACTGAGAACTACTTAAACCTAACTAACCTAAGGACATCACACAACACCCAGCCATCACGAGGCAGAGAAAATCCCTGACCCCGCCGGGAATCGAACCCGGGAACCCGAGCGTGGGAAGCGAGAACGCTACACCGCACGACCACGAGATGCGGGCAACAGACCGTTTTCTTAGAGGTAATTCATAATGCTAGAACATAATATATGTTCCAGTATCCTGCTGCATATCGACGTTTTTGATATGAGCCTGTAATTCAGTGGATTACTCCTACTAACTTTCTTGAATATTGGTGTGACTTGTGCAACTTTCCAGTCTTTGGGTATGGATCTTCCGAACGGTTGTATATGATTGTTGAGTATGATGCATCAGCGTACCCTGAAAGGAACCTCATTGGTATACAGTCTGGACCAGAAGACTTGCTTTTATTACGTGATTTAAGTTGCTTCACTACTCCGAGGATATTTATTTCTACGTTACTCATGTTGGCAGCTGTTCTTGATTCGAATTCTGAAATATTTACTTCGTTTTCTTTTGTGAAGGCATTTCGCAAGGCTATGTTTAGTAACTCTGCTTTGGCAGCACTGTCTTCGATAGTGTCTCCATTGCTATCGCGCAGAGAAGGCATTGATTGTTTCCTGCTGGTAACATCACATACGACCAGAATGGATTTTCTGCCAGGTTTCGAGACAAAATTTCGTTGTGGAAACTGTTATAGGCATCTTGCACTGAAGTCCGCGCTAAATTTCGAGCTTATCTAAAAGATCGCCAATCTGATAATCCGGGATTTTCAGTTACTGGAATAAAAAGCAAGCTGCTTTTTTTTTTGGAATAGATATATTGTTCGTTTAATTTTGGAGGATTTTTAGGTTACAATATTCAGTCTTGCTACGACAGCCCTGTGTCATCAGGTGATCAAAATCATTTGCAAAATGACTTAGACTAGGCATCTGCATGGTGCGGAAAGTGGCAATTGCTTTCAATGAGGGAAGATGTGAGGTTGTGTTGTGTAGCATCCTTACCAGATAGGATCGATGGAGGAACATCGAAGAAGTTCAAAGAAGGGCAACTCGTTTTGTATTATCGCGAAAAGGGCAGAGAGTGTCACGGATATGATACGCGTGTCGGGATGGCAGTCTTTAAAACAAAGGCGTTTTTCGTTACGGCGAGAACTTTTCATGAAGTTTCGATCATGAACTTGCTACTCTGAATGTGAAAATATTTTGTTGGCGCCCAACTAAATAGGGAGAAACGATCGTCATAATAAAATAAGAGAAATCAGAGCTCGTAGAGAAAGGTTTAATTGTTCATTTTCCTCACGCGCTATTGGAGATGAACCGTAGAGAAATAAATAGTCTGAATGTGCTTCGAAGAGCTCTGTGCCAGGCACTTTAGGGGGGGTAGGACGTCAAACGGGCCGACTTTGAGTAGGAGAGGCATCACAGGACATTTTAATCTCCACTATCTATACTTTTACAAATAAATTCATAAAACTTTGTCAGCATCGCCAGGAAGGATTCAGGATTCATACTCATAGCAGTGGAAGCTCAAAAACGTAACAAAACATATTTTTTTTTTACATGTGAAATTTCATCATTTTTTCACTTACTACTGGCTGCATTTGTCGCTATAGGTACATTTTTTTTCCTAAGTAAGAGAGATTCTTCGATGAACTTTGCACAGTATACAAACCATAGTTACAGGTGTATGAAACTCTAGAAGTTATTTAATTTATAAAAAAACGAATGAGCTGTTATATTTTAAACTTCATGTTTAGAAAAAACACAAATTTTCTAGTTAATTATCTTAATTTTTCCACAGTTTTTAATGGATTTGAAAAATTCTAGAGTTTCATACACCTCTAAGTATGGTTTGTATGCTGTGCAAAATTCATCGAACCATCTCTCTTACTTATGAAGAAAAGTGTACCTATGGCAGCATATGCTGCCACTAGTAAGTGAAAAAAATGATGAAATTTCGCACGTAAAAAAATTTATTTTGTTATGTTTTCGAACTTCCACTGCTGTGAGTGTAGATCCTGAATCCTTCCTGGTCATACTGACAAAGTTTTATCAATTTATTTGTAAAAGTATAGACAGTGGGAATTAAGAGTCCTGTGATGCCTCTCCTGCTCCAAGTCGGCCCCTTTGACATCCTACCCCCTTCAAGTGTGAATTTCAGAATAGTCATGTAGATGCAAATGTATTGTGCAGTAGTAAAATTATCTTATGACCTCGGATTGCAGCACGATGCTGTGCTGGTAAATGGTTGCTGGTGTCAGGCAGACAGACGGAGAGTCACAGAGACGGACAGACTGGACTTGTCATTCTGCGGTCCGGCGTCCCCTGTGAAGCGCTGGCCGTAGCGGATGCCCCGAATAAGCCGCGCGGAGATGGGAGCCGGCGAGGTCGGCCTTGGGCCCCGTACCGTGCCGTGGCGTGGCAGGCGGAATTAAGTGGCGGACAGGAGAGGATAGGACAGGACAGCAGCCACCGGCTACTGGCCTCCGTCCCAGGCCGCCTGCCATGGCTGGGGGGCGGCCCACAATGTTACACCGACACGTCGCAAGGACGCTTCGTACAGTGAGCTGTCCTGTCGTTATGGAAACTTATGCTCGTGTATGCTGTAAAAATTGATCTTACAAGGAGCAGAGGGAGAAATGAAGGACAGGAGACTACATAGGAAGGATGAAAGGAAAGAAAAAACGTAAGCACGGAAGAAAGAAAGAAGGAAGCAAAGCAGAAGGGACAGAAAGGAAGAAGCAAGGAAGGAGTCAAAGAAGCATGAGATAAAAAATGATGGAAACAAGAATGGAAATTCAGGACGGAAGGAAGAAAAGGAAGATCGAAGGAAACAAAGAAGGAAAAAAGGAGGGAGCGTGGAAGCAAAAAACGAAAAAAAAGATGTATGAAAGGAAAAAAGAAAAAAGGATAGAAGGACGAAAGAAAATAGTAAGAAACTGTGGAAATATACATGAAAATTAAGGATGGGCAGACGGAAAAAAGAAGCATCGAAGTAAAGAAGAATGAAAGGAAAAGAAAGAAATAATGACACAAAGGATGACGAATGGAAGGAAGGCTGAAAGAAACTAATGAGAGAAAGAAGGGGGGAAAAAGATGAAACAAAGGTCGGTGGATGGAAACTAACCGTAAGTAACTGCAAAATATGGTCACGAAACATTGTAGTGCGCCAGCCGGTGTGGCCGAGCGGTTCTACGCGCTGCAGTCCTGTACCGCGCGACCGCTACGGACGCAGGTTCGAATCCTGCCTCGGGCATGAATGTGTGTGATGTCCTTAGGTTAGTTAGGTTTAAGTAGTTCTAAGTTCTAGGGGACTGATGACCTCAGATGTTAAGTCCCATAGTGCTCACAGCCATTTCAGCCATTGCAGTGCAACAAAATTATGTTTACAGATAAAGTCATTTAACTCGCCGACCGAACTTACTTTAATATCATTTAATTGCTAATGATAAGCTACCAATGTCGAATAATGTACAGAGGCTCTTATATCACCGAAGAATGAAGAAAATATTGAGGTAATGAAAACCGCAAACAAAAACTACTTTAGGCTACATTTCTTTAGAATAGTTATTACTTAAAACCTGTTCATATTTTACAGAACTGAATGCGCAACAGTACCTGCTGTCGATGGCGCAACGGTGCTGAAACATGTTTGAGTTAATATAAAGAAAAAACAATTGTTTACACAACACAGCCCTGAAATCCAGTAATAAAGCAGGGAGGAAAGAAGGAAAGAAAGGAAGTAGGGAAGAAATAAAGGAAGTAGGGAAGAAATAAAAGAAGTAGGGAAGAAAGATGGATTGACGAAAACAAGCAAGGAAAGGAGGAACGAAAGACTGATGAAGCGAAGAAACGGAAGTGGGACGTGTAACGGAACAACGTCACTTTACATTCACGTAGCGTGTGGTCGGAATTTGAATTGATTAATTCTTAGGTAATGTTTATTATACAGCGAGGGATGTGAACAAACAATTTTTAAAAAAATGGTTTAAATGGCTCTAAGCACTATGGGACTTAACATCTGAGGTCATCAGTCCCCTAGACCTAGAACTACCTAAACCTAACTAACTTAAGGACATCACACACATCCATGCCCGAGGCAGGATTCGAACCTGCGACCGTAGCAGCAGCGCGGTTCCTGACTGAATCGCCTAGAATCGCTCGGCCACAGCGACCGGCCAATTTTAAAAGTATACTTGCAGTGAAACTGCACATTTATTTTCGTTGTTCCATAAACAAGCCATTTTTTAAAGACTGAGCTTTTCCTTATTATAATTTATTTTTACGCAACTTAAAAAGTTCTGCCAAAGAAATGAGGAAGCCATGAAGCGTAATCTGGGCCAAGCTTTTGCCATCGACGGTGTGTTCTGTGAGCACCGTATCTACGAAGGAAAACGAGTGGTAGCCACACGCAGTGTACAGTGTGTCGAGATATGGTTGACAGGGGTGACTTGTCGTTATCCGTTTTTGTGAATGTCTTTCGCGTAGAGCGAAGTATTCCAGAGACAGACTGAACTGTAAAAGTGGAAGCTTGCCAGCAGCTTTAGAATGTTGTCACGTTTTGGTGCGTTCCGAAAGACATTAAATATCTCATCTAACGTTTGCACGAATTGTGGAGGGAGTCAATAATTAGTATTTTTGTATTAATAAATTGCCTCGTACAAATCGTAGCCGCGGTTGCAACACTTTCCAGACTAAAACATGACGTTGAAAGAATTACGCCACCTTACTTTAAGAATTTTTCTCAAAGGTGGACCTTGCCACAGCGGTAACACCCGTTCACGTCAGATCAAAGTTAGGCGCTGTCGGGCTGGGCTAGCACTTGGATGGGTGACCGTCCACGTCTACCGAGCGCTGTTGGGAAGCGGGGGGCGCTCAGCCCTTGTGAGGCTCCGGCGACGAAAACTGACAACCTCCGGGAGAGCGGTGTGCTGGCTACATTATCCTCCGTATCTGCATCCAGTGACGTCCCTCGGTCAGGATGACACGGCGGTCGGTCGGTCCGTTGGACCCTCAGAGCCGGTACGGGCGCAGTTAAGCTTAGGCATGAAGCAGTCTGGTCTGTTTAACTAAGAAGAGAAGTGAAGAATTCGCACCAGTATTTTTGCACTGCGTTTTCAACTTTACTGATTGTAACAAAGCGAGATGCGGACAATTTACTTCATTATTCATTTACAGAAAGGGTGGACTGCGTTTTCATGGATTGTGTTGAAAACCGGTTTTAGTTCAACATACAGACAATTAATTTAAAACAGTTTACCATGTTATTCGAAGTATCCATCATCACTATATTTATATTCTACCTTAAAAGTACTGTTTATGGTGTGGAAAAGTAACAACATTGAATGCCGTGTTTGTGTGCTTTGTTAAAATAAATTGGACACACAAAACTTCGACAGTTCGCATTGTGGCCGTTCTTCAATGAATTTCATTGTTTAGAATTCATTTACGGAAATTCTCCAGATCAAAACTCTAATGAAAAATGCTAACATCATTTTCTATTTGCAACTTTCGTAAAGTAATGTTTAAAAAAAAAGTCATTTAAGATCTCAGTTTCAAACTGGTACAATTGGAAAACCATTCTATGTTGTATGTTTAATCTTCATTGGTTTCAAAATTCGTCCCTTGTGTACGTGACGAACGGTACTGGGAAGTAGAATAACTGATTTTCAGTATTGGTTGCTGGCACAGCGCTGAATGCCGTCACTGTGCTTTAGTCGAAAAGTGATGTATCGAAACGTTAATTGCAGGTAACAGTGAAGTGAAATGTATCTGGATAGAACGACTCACTAGTTTGCCGACTTAAGCGCTGTGGAAGGCCAATTAATGTTCAGATACGAACACACGCGCTTAACATTAGTAAGAGTTGAGTTTATTTTATACTACTGTTCGAATTGTTAATGTTATTTTTCAGCCGGCCGCTGTGGCCAAGTGGTTCTAGGCGCTTCATTCCGGAACCGCGCTGCTGCTACGGTCGCAAGTTCGAATCCTGCCTCGGGCATGGATGTGTGTGATGTCCTTAGGATAGTTAGGTTTAAGTAGTTCTAGGGGACTGATGACCTCAGATGTTAAGTCCCATAGTGCTCAGAACCAATTGAACCATTTGTTTGTGTAGATAGTCCCGTACTCGTTCGGCGGCGGCACCCTCCCGTATCCTGGAGCATAATAAGGAAACAACCGCAGTATACCGCCCACCCTGTCAACTTGATCATTTATGTATATAGAGAGTAATACTGGTCCTGTACACTTCCGTGGGGCATCCTGACGAAAAATGGCTCTGAGCACTATGCGACTTAACTTCTGAGGTCATCAGTCGCCTAGAACTTAGAACTAATTAAACCTAACTAACCTAAGGACATTACACACATCCATGCCCGAGGCAGGATTCGAACCTGCGACCGTAGCGGTCGCTCGGCTCCAGACTGTAGCGCCTAGAACCGCACGGCCACTCCGGCCGGCTCATCCTGACGATACCCTTGTCTCTGACGAATACTCTCCGTCCAAGACAACATATTGTGCTCCACTATTTAACAAGTAATATGTTGTCCACCAATTAACACGAGTCTCTTTCTGAGGTGCTGTGAAACCGTGCAGGAGCTATCGGGAACTGTTCTTTCTCACAGCTGCGTGTTGGCACAAATTCGAATATACTGCAGTGTTCTCTCCGCCCACGGGTCGCTCATTCTGATGTGGTGTCACATGCTGGTGGTCTTGCATCGTGTCACACACAGCATAGAACTTTTTCGCTAGAACAACAAACGGTTGAGGTCGACCATCGACGAAATTCGTCGTCGTCACAACCACGACCACGAACGAGATCCTGCGTGATGATTGTGCACAGTGTTCTGTGAAGGTGACTCGGACAACTACTAGGCGAGTCTGGCAGGTGACTGATGCGTGGCGAAGTGGCCGCATCTGGTGGACGGCGCCGCTGTGGGAGTGATCGCAGATAAGGGACACGCCCCGCTCGCCTCTGGGGCAACGACCACCGACACAGACCAGCGCCATAGCTACGCACTCATCCGGGCACATTCGGCTACAACAAAAGGACACCGGCCGGCTAACCAGTAGTGTAAAAGGTATCCTCCGTCATGCACCATACGGTGGCTTGTGGAGTATGTATGTAGATGTAGGTAACTCCCACGAAACACTTATCCTATTTGAGGTGAGCAGTATGTTCGAGTATAACGAATTTTCTGGAGACTACGAATCTACTCTGTAGGAATCAGCATGGGTTTCAAAAAAGACGATCGTGTGAAACCCAGCTCGCGCTATTCGTCCACGAGACTCAGAGGGCCACAGACACGGGTTCCCAGGTAGATGCCGTGTTTCTTGACTCCCGCAAGGCGTTCGATACAATTCCCCAGTCGTTTGATGAACCAAGTATGAGCATATGGACTATCAGACCAATTGTGTGATTGGATTGAAGACATCCTAGATAACAGAACGCAGCATGTCATTCTCAATGGAGAGAAGTCTTCCGAAGTAAGAGCGATTTCAGGTGTGCCGCAGGGGAGTCTCGTAGAACCGTTGCTATTCACAATATACGTAAAGGACCTTATGGATAACATCGGAAGTTCACTGAGGAACCTTCAACATCGCAGCGCGTCAGCAATCGTTCGTTAATATATTAAGAAACTAGAAACCCGCCTCGACTGCGAAAAAAGCACCTAGTGTTAACCTAGGTTTCGGCGTAGATAACTACACCTTCTTCAGAACAACAATAAAATCCACAAGTGCCTAAGAAGACCTTTGTCAATGATTAAAAGAACACCATAGCTATACATTTATAAACGAAAAAAGGGAAAACACAAACAGTACATATGTACAAAGTCAAAACCACTACTTAACTTAATGGTGTTCGCTCCACCTCACAACGGCCTATGTTCGATGGGCCATGACCCGCCATTACATACATACAGTACATATGTACTGTTTGTATTATCCTTTTTTTCGTTTATAAATGTATAGCTATGGTGTTCTTTTAATCATTGACAAAGGTCTTCTTAGGCACTTGTGGTTTTATTGTTCTGAAGAAGGCGTAGTTATCTACGCCGAAACCTAGGTTAACACTAGGTGTTTTTTTCGCAATCGAGGCGGGTTTCTAGTTTTTTAATATAAGTTCACTGAGGCTTTTTGCGGATGATGTTGTGGTATATCGAGAGGTTGTAACAATGGAAAGTTGTACTGAAATGCAGGAGGATATGCAATGAATTGACACATGGTGCAGGGAATGGCAATTGAATCTGAATGTAGACAAGCGTAATGTGCTGTGAATACATAGAAAGAAAGATCCCTTATCATTTAGCTACAATATAGCGGGTCAGCTACGGGAAGCAGTTAATTCCATAAATTATCTGGGACTAGGCATTAGGAGTGATTTAAAATGGAATGATCATATACAGTTGATCGTCGGTAAAGCAGATGCCAGACTGAGATTCATTGGAAGAATCCTAAGGAAAAGCAAACCGAAAACAAAAGAAGTAGGTTACAGTACACTTGTTAGCCCACCGCTTGAATACTGCTCACCGGTGTGGGATCCGTATCAGATAGGGTTGATAGAAGAGAGAGAGAAGATCCAACAGAGAGCAGCGCGCTTCGTTACAGGATCGTTTAGTAATCGCGAAAGTGTTACGGAGATGATAGATAAACTCCAATGGAAGACCCTGCAGGAGAGACGCTCAGTAGCTCGGTACGGGCTTTTGTTGAAGTTTCGAGAACATACCTTCACCGAGGAGTCAAGCAGTATATTGCTCCCTCCTACGTATATCTCGCGAAGAGACCATGAGGATAAAATCAGAGAGATTAGAGCCCACACAGAGGCATACCGACAATCCTTCTTTCCGCAAATAAACGAGACTGGAATAGAAGGGAGAACCGACAGTGGTACTCGAGGTAACCTCCGCCACACACCGTCAGGTGGCTTGGGGAGTATGGATGTAGATGTAGAAGGACGCATTAGCAGACGCACTCACGTTCGTCTATGGAGAGAGCACAGCGTACTGCGTCTTCTTCTTCCTGCCCAGTTGCCGACCACAAGGTGCATCTTTATTCTGCATGGTGATCCACAGCAAGTGGTGCAATTTCCATTGGTTATTATGAAGTTTAGCTTATACGGGGTGTTCAAAAAGTCTCTCCGCAGTTCCTTATGATTATTCGCCTGCCTGGGTTACTTCCCTTCAAGTGGACTCTCCCAACATTCCACTGTTTTGTTTATCTCAGCCAGCGCCAGTAGTATCATTGGTGTGTGTCGTTACGTGTTGACATGAACGTTTAATAAGTTTTCTTTAATTTACGTCTATAGTCACAAACTTTTCGTTAACAGATTACCGGTTTCGGTCTATAATGACCATCATCAGAACAGAGGTAATGAAGATTAAATTCAATAAGCAATGTCTCGCAGCTGGTGTCACACCGATCTATGCTGGTGCTGATTCTGCATTTAATATTTCACGATGCCACTATGGCTGCAGTACATTAGGATTTTGTTTTTATGAAACAGATCTGATGATGGTCATTATAGACCGAAACCGGTAAGCTGTTAACAAAAAGTTTGCGACCATAGACGTAAATTAAAGGAAACTTATTGTATATACGGATCACTGTTTTATTCGCGACAGTGTCGCAGCTTGTGAACGTTTTAGTTACTTTTTCGGTTTGTTTCGTTTTTGCAATGTTAAAATGCTAAACATTGAAGAACGTGTTTTTAGTTGAACAAGTGTTCAAAGCTTGCGGTAAATACTCAGTTTCAGTTCGTCATACATTTAATTCAGTTTTTCCGGAGACAACACTCCCGGCCGGCCGGGGTTCAAAATGGTTCAAATGGCTCTGAGCACTATGGGACTCAACTGCTGTGGTCATAAGTCCCCTAGAACTTAGAACTACTTAAACCTAACTAACCTAAGGACATCACACACATCCATGCCCGAGGCAGGATTCGAACCTGCGACCGTAGCGGTCGTGCGGTTCCAGACTGTAGCGCCTTTAACCGCTCGGCCACTCCGGTCGACCCGGCCCAGCGGTTCTACGCGCTACAGTCTGGAACCGCGCGACCGCTACGGTCGCAGGTTCGAATCCTGCCTCGGACATGGATGTGATGTCCCATAGTGCTCAGAGCCATTTTTTGAACCTTTCCCATATCTCTCGGTCATTGCTTCTTCGACGTACAGATTAAAAAGTAGGGGCGAAGGATTGTCCCTTTTTTGCACCCTTTTTAATCAGAGCACTTCCTTCTTCGTCGTCCACTCTTATTATTTCCCCTTGGGTTCTTAACATCTCGCTTATTTCCCGCCTTACCCTATAACCTACCCCTATTTTTCTCAGAATTTCTAACATCTTGCACCATTTCACATTGTCGAAAGCTTTTTCCAGGTCGACAAATCCTGTAAATGTTTGCCGATTTTTCTCCAGTTTTTGTTCCATTATCAATTGCAATGTCAGAACTGCCTCTCAGGCGCCTTTACCTTTCCTAAAGCCAAACAGTTCGTCATCTAACAGATCCTCAATTTATATTCCATTCCTGTGCTTATTATTCTGGTCAGTAACTTGGATGCATGAGCTGTTAAGCTGATTGTGCGCCACTTCTCACACTTGTCGGCTCTTGCAGTGTTCGGAATTGTGTGGATGATATTTTCCCGAAAGTCAAATATCATATGGCCAGTCACAGCAATGTCAACAGTCGTTTTGCTGCCACTTCTCCCGTGATTTTAGCAACTCCGACAGAATGTTATCTATTCCTTGTCTAATGTGAAACTCTTAAATTCTGTCTAATACTGTACCCCTTATGTCTTCGACATTGACTCCCACTTCTATTACGTCACACAAATCTTCCCCCTCATGAAGGCCTTCGACTGGTGACCTCAGACATAAAGTCCCATAGTGCTCAGAGCCATAAAGGCCTTCAATGTACTCTTTCCACCTATCCGGTCTCTCCTCTGCGTTTAACGGTAGAATTCTTATCGAAATCTTAATCTTACCACCCTTACTTTTAATTTCACCGATGGCTGCTTTGACTTTTCCTCGCATGCGACAAATTTCAAGTGGAAAAAGGGCCTTACTGGTCGGATGGACAGATAGACACAGAGAGGGACAACACATCCATCCTATACCGGTTCCGTGTTTACGATTGCCTACGGAACTATGAATGCACTTAGCCGTGCACTTGTTCGCCCGAAGGAAATCAGCTGACAGGTCCACGTATTGTCAACGTGGTTCCCACTACGCTGCAGAAGTTTCGCTGGGAAGCCCTTACACATCCTCCACACATTACCGTCTTCTCCCCATGCGATTTCCATACTTTTGCAGCCCTGACGTAGCGATGCACGCCTGGGTCGAAACGTGGTTTCGTAGACAACCGGAAACATTTTTCCATGAAGGCACTGGCCGTCTTATATCACAGGGATATAAATGTATTAACAGTTATTTCGATTACTTTTTGAATTAATAAACAGTTTACCTCCTTAAATGAGATTTTCACTCTGCTGCGAAGTCTGCTCTGTTATGAAACTTTCTGGCAGGTTAAAAGTGTGTGCCGGATCGAGACTCGAACTCGGGACCTTTGCCTTTCGCGGGCAAGTGCTCTACCATCTGAGCTACCCAAGCACGACTGACGCCCCGTCCTCACAGCTTTACTTCCGCCAGTATCTCGTCTCCTACCGTCCAAACTTTACAGAAGCTCTCCTGCGAACCTTGCAGAACTAGCACTCCTGAAAGAAAGGATATTCCGGAGACATGGCTTAGCCACAGCCTGGGAGATGTTTCCAGAACGAGATTTTCACTCTGCAGCGGAGTGTGCGCTGATATGAAACTTCCTGGCAGATTAAAACTGTGTGCCGGACCGAGAGTCGAACTCGGGACTTTGCCTTTCGCAGGCAAGTGTTCTACCAAAGGTCACGAGTTCAAATCTCGGTCCGGCACACAGTTTTAATCTGCCAGGTAGTTTCAGTTTACCGGTTTTTTTCCGCCCGTGTTGTCGTCTTTTGATTGCTCCTAATACTTCTCAGTAACGGATTTCACGATTGCCGATGCATTGCTGAAGATGTTCGCGGAAACTCCTCATTAGGTTCTGAATCATTTCTTGAGGAATGGTCTCTGTCTGTCCCCGGAGTCCTTCAACTCGTCATTATTGTGGAGTTAGAATGAAAAGCTTTGTTTTTGAGGTGATTCCAAAGTAGAAAATCGGGGGCCTTAAGATCTGCAGGTGATCTCGCCGCCCCGTGTGCTATTTCCTTACCAGGAGAACAATCTATATGCCGCATACAATTTGCAGCTGACTCTCATTGACTGGCCCCTCTTATCTTTAAAAGATTTCCCAACAATTCCAATGGATTGCTCAATACCACACCAGGTAACCATCTATAGGCTACCACGTGCCTTTACATGAATGAACTGCGAGTTCGTGTACGTTTAATATTGGAAGTTTTGTTTATCGAAGGACCCATTTAGATAATCGTTCACATCAAACATCACAATATATGGCGTCTTTCTGGTCAATTCTGGCCAGTAAGATTGTGCAGAAATTTCTCTGCTCACTGTACCTCCCGGCCGTAACCGTTTATGCACTTGCAGCTTTTAAGGACGAAACTGTAAAACCTGTTTGACAGTCTTTTGCAAGGACGCGCGACGGATTCGTAATGTTCTGGGATGGCGACGAACAGATGGCACTGGGCTTCGTTGCAGAGCGGCAGGAACTCGTCGGATATTTCAGGCCCCTTGTGCTTTGCAATGGTTACGTAATCTCGACACGCCATTGTTTTATCCACATGGATGTTGTCCTTCTGTACCGAACAATGAAAGGGCTCTCTCTTCTGCGACACATTGCGCGTTGGAGGTTCACTCCACTGCCTCAATACGCACGTTCCACGCTGAACTGAATGGCGTACTACGTGGCTGCGATTAGATGTGACAGATGGCTCGAGAATGTCTGTATATTAGCACGGTGACCAACTGAAACTTTACTATTAACCGTGGAACACCGTGTATGAACTTCAGTAGTAGTTCATCTACAATTGCAATCCTGCCCCTTGCCTAATGTTATCCAACCAATAAATTTTTCTTCACCCTTTTCTTCTCTTACCCTGAAATTTTATTTCTATTATCAACAGCAGAAGCGTTGTGTGTGTGTGTGTGTGTGTGTGTGTGTGTGTGTGTGTGTGTGTGTTCCGTAAAATATGTCCTGGTTGTACAGTTCTCTTAAGCGTTTTTAACATGTTTGTGTATTCTTCGCGATAGCTCTGTGTTGGATATTCTTCCTGTTCACGGAATTTTACGCATTCAGTTGTTAATGCACGTTTCTAAGGCCTCTATGTTCTTTGGTAACGCTTCAGAAACAGATAGAAAAACTAACAAGACGAAGTATCTTACGACGAAGTGTGTGACTGGGTCCAGGTCTGGATCCGACAGCAGCCTACCGGCTTCTTCAAGGATGGAATCGACCGGCTAGTGTCGCAATGGGATAAATGTGCCAACACTTTTGGCGACCATTTTTGAGTATGTGCACTGTGTATAGCTACATGTTTGAGTTAGTAAAGTCGTTACCATTACTCTACACTAGTGACCGGGTTTCATTTCAATGCCCCTTACACATACACTGAAGAATTATTCCGGAAAATAGTATGCGCGAACTACAAAAGTAGCGATTCTGCGAGCGTTTGAAGGCGAGCGTTCACGCCACGCCTCGGTGTCAGAGAACCGGTTCCGCGCTCACGCTCCCTATTTGTACCGATTTGAGTAAATCTGTTTTTCTGGAGCGTTGTTTGGGCGTTTTTCTCAAAATGTGAAGTTTCATATAGTCTCATTTGGAGGTGCGCTCCAAAATAACATCCAGCCGAAGCGAAATTGTCAACATTGCTTCACATTTAGCCGTATGTCTTTTCAATGTAGGACATACTGCATTAATTAAGGTGGCGATGAAATGCGCTGATTCTATGAAGATAGAGACGCCAGCGGCGTTGCGCTCAGCGACGGAAATGGCTTTGGGGACGAAAATGTGGGCTTATCACGTCAAAGTAGAAGAAAGCGACCATCCACTAGCCTGGGCGATAGTTGTTATGAACCAGGCACCGATGATATCCCGTAAATTGCAAGCTTTGTCCATTCCTTTGTATGATGAATACTTGCCACAGTTTCCCTCAAAACCATGTTTTTCGACATGGTTGCCGTCGCCCATACTACAATTTTCATCCGATTTTAATGGTTTTTGGTCTTGCTTGAAACAAATTGAGTTATCTTCAGTTCATTGTAGCCGATTTTTTTGTGTCGATATTTTTAGTATTTATTTCGGACAAAAGAGAGGGGTCCAAAATGACCATTATTTTCAAATATCTATAATTTCGCGAAAAAGTTTCTTTTTTTGCAAATTCCTACGCTGAACTAAAATTGCATCTATAAGGGTCAGGGTGATACGTTAATTTTATGTTTCAGATAAGAACAGGGGAGACTAGATAAGATACACACAATAACCGATGTGCCAATGTAGACGATACCTCACCTTAAAAGTTGGCGTTTGGATACATGGCAAGGTGGATGTACGTGATAAGGAACGTAGACTGCACGACTTCTTCCCTGACATAAGGAAGCGGTTGAGAACGAGACATGTCGATCCCAGCCGCGGTACGGTACAGTTCTTCACGGGACACGGACCTTGCCCACGCACTTAGACTCACGCGGTTTGAGGAAGACACCTACATACACACACGGGGAAGAAGGTTCCCCAGAACACACTGTCGTTTTCTTCGGGCAATACGCGAACAACAGACATACACTCCACTTAGGCTATACAGAAACAGATATATGTACAGCCGTAACAGACGAAGAACAATGGCCACAACCAAACGTACTGACAAACAGTGTTTCAAAGACAACACATGAAGACTACCTGCGGACACGACATAACAGACATGCCTATGTGCAACGTAACAACAGTCTCCACAGTGACAGCGAAAACAGTGACAATGAAGAGGAACAGGAGAAGGAAGACGAGATGTAACAGTAAATAAGCATAACGTTCTGGCGATCTAGCCAAGAAATCGCCAAATGATGTATACGGATGAGCACCTAAAGTTAATACACAGGATTAGCAATACTATTTCTCTACGAATAACCAATCTGTGTCCGCGTGCGTGACTGGCGGCCAACAGCTCGAAGAAACCATTCCGAGGCATTCACCGTCAGTCACAATCGGTGGTGGCACTAACACATCTTTCCTCTACCCTAACATCTTTTTATATTCTCCTTAAAAAAAAGCAACAAAATTTTATTTCTATTTCAACGTTAAATTATTGTTATTTTTAAAAGTATTATTCTTTGTAGAATGTTGTAAAGAAACAAAAGAAAAGAAAACTGCAAAAAAGATGAAAAACGAAAACTAAGATGTACGACCTGGTTTGAAACATCAGGTAACAGGTCTGTAATTTAGCAATAACACCAGCCGGAGTTAACGGCGACAACCGTCGAACTGCCTTCTGTCAGAGCTGCCTCGGGAAAATCCAAATTACACAGTGAATATGTTAATATTATTCAATAAAAAAATAGCAACAAAAATTTCCATGTGTGGTTTATTCAGTGGAACAAACCCCTTTTGTCTACTGCGTTCCAGTACGTAGAAAAAATCCTGAATTTGAGGAATATTTTCGTCCGTCACCCCTTAATTGCACGCATGTTGCATGAGGACAGATCTGCAGGTGCTTATATGGATACGGTGTCTGTTCTTTCGGACATGTCCGGAGCAACAGACACCATATCCATATAAGTATTAGTTCTGGCAATACTGGCAGTGACCTCCTTCTTCCGTGCGGATGCACACATATTCCCCGAACTCTTACGCGTCTTGGTAAGAATGTCTTCCACGAGTAATGAGTGTGTTGGATTGGAACACTACGGATGTAGTGTGTGGACATACAAGGTGAGAATGTGGGTCTCGCGGGAGGCGTGCGCGAGATAGTCCCTGCAGTCGCGCTGTCCTCTCTGTGCCCTCGGTGGCTCAGGTGGACGCCGGCACGGTAGCTCAGCGTGTTCGGTCAGAGAGCTGAGTAGCCCGGTGTAATAAAAAACTGAGTGGAAGGATCAACAAAACGAACCTGAACGGATGTCATGTGACGTCCGCAACGATCAACAACGAACGAAAAAAACAAAGCAAAAAGGTGGACAGAGCGTCTGCCATGTAAGCAGGAGATCCCGGGTTTGATTCCCGGTCGGGGCACACATTTTCACCTGTTCCCGTTGATATATATCAACGCCCGTCAGCAGCTGAAGATATTAATATACACTCCTGGAAATGGAAAAAAGAACACATTGACACCGGTGTGTCAGACCCACCATACTTGCTCCGGACACTGCCAGAGGGCTGTACAAGCAATGATCACACGCACGGCACAGCGGACACACCAGGAACCGCGGTGTTGGCCGTCGAATGGCGCTAGCTGCGCAGCATTTGTGCACCGCCGCCGTCAGTGTCAGCCAGTTTGCCGTGGTATACGGAGCTCCATCGCAGTCTTTAACACTGATAGCATGCCGCGACAGCGTGGACGTGAACCGTATGTGCAGTTGACGGACTTTGAGCGAGGGCGTATAGTGGGCATGCGGGAGGCCGGGTGGACGTACCGCCGAATTGCTCAACACGTGGGGCGTGAGGTCTCCACAGTACATCGATGTTGTCGCCAGTGGTCGGCGGAAGGTGCACGTGCCCGTCGACCTGGGACCGGACCGCAGCGACGCACGGATGCACGCCAAGACCGTAGGATCCTACGCAGTGCCTTAGGGGAACGCACCGCCACTTCCCAGCAAATTAGGGTCACTGTTGCTCCTGGGGTATCGGCGAGGACCATTCGCAACCGTCTCCATGAAGCTGGGCTACGGTCCCGCACACCGTTAGGCCGTCTTCCGCTCACGCCCCAACATCGTGCAGCCCGCCTCCAGTGGTGTCGCGACAGGCGTGAATGGAGGGACGAATGGAGACGTGTCGTCTTCAGCGATGAGAGTCGCTTCTGCCTTGGTGCCAATGATGGTCGTATGCGTGTTTGGCGCCGTGCAGGTGAGCGCCACAATCAGGACTACATACGACCGAGGCACACAGGGCCAACACCCGGCATCATGGTGTGGGGAGCGATCTCCTACACTGGCCGTACACCACTGGTGATCGTCGAGGGGACACTGAATAGTGCACGGTACATCCAAACCGTCATCGAATCCATCGTTCTACCATTCCTAGACCGGCAAGGGAACTTGCTGTTCCAACAGGACAATGCACGTCCGCATGTATGCCGTGCCACCCAATGTGCTCTAGAAGGTGTAAGTCAACTACCCTGGCCAGCAAGATCTCCGGATCTGTCCCCCATTGAGCATGTTTGGGACTGGATGAAGCGTCGTCTCACGCGGTCTGCGCGTCCAGCACGAACGCTGGTCCAACTGAGGCGCCAGGTGGAAATGGCATGGCAAGCCGTTCCACAGGACTACATCCAGCATCTCTACGATCGTCTCCATGGGAGAATAGCAGCCTGCATTGCTGCGAAAGGTGGATATACACTGTACTAGTGCCGACATTGTGCATGCTCTGTTGCCTGTGTCTATGTGCCTGTGGTTCTGTCAGTGTGATCATGTGATGTATCTGACCCCAGGAATGTGTCAATAAAGTTTCCCCTTCCTGGGACAATGAATTCACGGTGTTCTTATTTCAATTTCCAGGAGTGTAGTTCTAATTTCGTTTCAGATCTGCAGGTGGCCACGAGAGTACCTCAGCATCACTCAGACACCTCACAGAGACAAGTGTCGTGAGAGGACGAACTTTTCCCTGTTGGCACCACGATACTGTCACATGGACGTAACCCATGAGGACGGAAGGTGTCCGCGGTGTGCCGTTGTAGCACCAGCCCTCCCTCAGTCACTACCAGCCGCGAGACCCACGAGAAAGACAGACCGCGGCGCGTACGTCACGAAGGTAGGTCTGAGCTCGCTCAGCTCAGCAGACAAAATGCGTTTCTGAACCTGTTAACTCGCAGCTGGGCGTGTAAGTACTAACGATAATTGCATCTTCTACTGGAATCTGCTATTATGAAGTCTCACTGATTAACAGTACTACAACAAAATTTTATTTAAGATCAATACTCGATATAAATCGTGTAACGGCCTGTTTATAGCATTTAGTCTCTTCTGCTTAAGAGTTCTCATTTCATATAATCATTTTGGCGTGATTTTAATTTTACCCCAGTAAAGTCGTACAAATTATAGGTAGGCCTATAGACTTTCGATCATTGTTGGACTAATAACAGTACGGCTCCATAATAGCGGATTCCAGTAGAAGGTGCAATTCTCGTTTGTACTAGGGATGGGTCGTTCGCGAACTAACGGGTCCAAAGGAACAGCTCACCAAAATGAACAGAACGAGCGAGGAACGAATTCTAAGGTACGGTCTTTCATAGTTCACTTCAGTCGCCGCTTGCTACTTACAGTTCCCGGGAACGGGAAACGGTCGGTCTCGTTCCGGCAACGGCGCGTCGGCCGGTCTCGTTCCAGCCTCTGTCCCGTTCCCGCCTGTCTCGGTCTCGGCCTCGCTCGGCCGGACTCGTCCTTCTTCGCGTGGCCACTCGTCGCAGATCCGCTGCCGACTGCTCATAGTTACTTCAGTATCGAGTCGTTGTTCGTTTCGCTCGTCCATTCTAGATCTGTTTCAAACCTTTTTTTGAACTCTGGCCATTTTGCCTCATTTTTTTATCCAAGGTAAAAGGGCATTTCATTGTTATGGAAGGCAGACCGACTTACAGGCGAATAAAATCCGCGCTCCATAATCGAGTGTCCGGTGTCACATTCTGTAAAGAGAATATAACTCCTACAATATTATTTCAGTGGTTCAGGGTGGCGCACGAAAAATCGGCCCCTAATACTAGACTGCTCATTGTCGCCCAACAATCGTCGTCTATTCTTTCGAAGTTGTTGTTTGCATTAGCTTATTTGTTATTTCTTCACTGCCTAATTATTACATGTTTATCTATTCTGCAAGTAGCGGTCAACAAATCGTGCGTAATTGGCGAGCAGTCTGTACCCGGGGCCGGTTTCTCGTGCGCCACCTTATATTATTTCACTGCGATCAGTCACATAACGCTGCAGTTGGCTAAACGAGATGTTTTGCAGAATCACGAAAATTACAAGTGTGTGAGAATCCTGTTATGAATAAAAACTCTGTACTCCAGGGGGGAGGCAAGTGCCGCCTTCCATCTTCAGCCACCTATGCTACTAATTTTCAATTTTTCATAAGAACCATATACCAAACACAAATGAACGGCGAACGAGTAAAAATGAACGGTTCCCAAAAAAAAAGCGATCACCAGTGAACTACACTCATGCTCATAAATTAAGGATAACTGTAGAATGTGTTCCCACACAACGTGGCACTACACAAAACTGGCGCTAATAGCATAGGCACATAGGGAACACACACAACACAGATTTGTAATATCACGGTATTGGTGATAAGATGAGAAAACCATCCCTAAACAGATGAACTACAAAACGCCACTGTTTCCTGCGCATGTACCACGACATCAATATGGGCTATGATCACCATGCACACATACACAGGCCGCACAACAGGTTGGCATACTCTGCATCAGGTGGTCGTGCAGCTGCTGGGGTATAGCCTCCCATTCTTGCACCAGTGCGTGTCGGAGCTCCTGAAGTGTGATAGGCGTTTGAAGACGTGCAGCTGTACGTCGACCGAGAGCATCCCAGACGTGCTCGATGGGGTTTAGGTCTCGAGAACAGGCAGGCCACTCCATTCGCCTGATATCTCCTCCACAATGGCAGCTCGGTGGGGTCGTGCGTTACCATTCATCAGGAGGAAGGTAGGACCCATTCCACCCCTGGTGCAAATGATGTCCCGATACATCTGATCTGTTACAGTTCGTCTGTCAAAGACATGCAGGGGTGTACGTGCACCAATCATAATTCCACCCCACACCATCAAACCACGACCTCCATACAGGTCCCTTTCAAGGACATTAATGGGTTACCACCTGGTTTCTGGTTCACGCCAGATGAAAACCCGGCGAGAACCCCTGTTCAGACTATACCTGCACTCGTCCGTGAACATAACCTGGGACCATTGTTCCAATGACCATGGCTGAAATGGCTCTGAGCACTATGGTACTTAACATCTGTGGTCATCAGTCCCCTAGAACTTAGAACTAATTAAACCTAACTAACCTAAGGACATCATACACATCCATGCCCGAGGCAGGATTCGAACCTGCGACCGGAGCAGTCGAGCGGCTCCGAACTGAGCGCCTAGAACCGCGAGACCACCGCGGCCGGCGCCAATGACCATGTACTGTGTTCTTGCCACCAGGCTTTACGGGCTCTCCTGTGACCAGGGGTCAGTGAAATGCACCTTGCAGGTCCCCCGGGCGAATAAACCGTGTCTGTTCAGTCGTCTGTAGATTGTGTATGTCTGGAGACAACTGTTCCATTGGCTGCGGTAAGGTCCCGAGCAAGGCTACCTGCAGTAATCCGTGGCCGTCTGCGGGCACTGATGGTGAGATATCGGTCTTCTTGTGGTGTTTTACACTGTGGACATCCCGTACTGTAGCGCCTTGACACGTTTCCTGACTGCTGGAATCGTTGCCATAATCGTGAAATCACACTTTGTCGTACCAGGACGGCCCATGCTACGAACTGCTGTGTTTGACCAGCCTCCAGTCACCCTAGTATTTTACCTCTCATAACGTCATCAATATTTGTTCTTTGAGCCATTTTCAACACACAGTCACCATTAGCAAATCTGAAAACGTCTGCACACTTACTCGCTGCACCGTACTCTGACATGCACCAACACACCTCTGCGTATGTGGACTGCTGCCAGCGCCACCGTGCGACGCCCGCAGGTCAAACGCACCACATGGTCATACCCCGAGGTTATTTAAACACGCAAACCGCCCACCATAGCGTTGTTTCACCATGTATCAGCATTATCCTTAATTTACGAGCATGGGTGTAGTTCCCAAGGATGAACGAGTTTGCCCATCTCCAGTTTGTACGTACACACCTAGTCACAAGTTAACAGGTGTAAATACGCAGTTTGTCTGCTGAGTTAAGCGAGCGAGCCTGTGTCTCGTAGGCCTCGACCAGCCGTAAGTGACGTCATACCGCCGGCCGAAGTGGCAGAGCGGTTCTAGGGGCTACAGTCGAACCGCGCGACCGCTACGGTCGCAGGTTCGAACCCTGCCTCGGGCATGGATGTGTGTGATGTCCTTAGGTTTAAGTAGGTCTAAGTTCTAGGGGACTGATGACCTCAGCAGTTAAATCCCATAGTGCTCAGAGCCATCTGAACCATTGACGTCATACTCGACGGCTCCTCACACCAAGACGCCCGTAAAAACGTCGCTGCGCCTCTCGAAAACATTGTGACAATGGGACCTCTCTCCATACCACCACCGTACTCAGCAACGACGGGCGAAACCGCGATTCGTCGCTGAAAAGAATGTGACGTCATTCATCAGCAGTGCGTGTTTGACGGTCGGAGCACCACTCCAACCGCAGCCGTTTGTGTTATTGTGTTAGTGGTAGCCTGCACATGGCACGGTAATTCCGTAGTCAGTCCGACTACTGCTAGCCGCCGACGAAATGACACAGTGTTGCAGACAGGCACAGAGAGGGGGGAGGGGGGGGGGGTTACGATGCGTCTGGTGCACAAGACGGCCATCATCCTTTATGCTCGTCAGATGTGACTTCCTTCGAATGAAAATTCCTAATACATTAGCAACGTTGTAGTGACAACGGGACGCAACAGATTTAACCAGCAACGATTCATATCCGCTGGAAATGATCCCAGCTTGATGCGAATACGAAAGTGAGGAAAATAATCAATTTCTTCAGCTGCGACGCAGGGTATGAACCACGATTCTATTGGAGCGTGTGATGTCATACAACGAATTACTGGATATAGGTCCGCCTTTTATGCAAAAACACCTTTTTCATGCTATTCAAATGTATTCCGGCACCTCCTTACTGTGATTTTACATTATATGACTTTGCAGGGCCATCTGTATGGTGTCCTGCACTGATGGCTTGTCATCTGCAAACCAAAGGATGTAAATGTTAATTTCATCGGCAGGCTCACACATCCCTTAATTTGGAAAAAAACGCGAGTTTGGTGTGGCAAAGTGTTTTCCGTAAATATTTGTTATTTCTAACGTTTTGTTGTGACTGATCCTCCTCCTTTTGCGTTCTGAGGGCACTGAACACACACATATTAACGTGCTTTCTGTAATTTCGTTCTTACAAACGCCTTTTCGCTTAGTAAAATGTGGTGAGCGCTCTATTTGGCAAGAAGAATAAACCGTGTTTTTGCATAAAAGGCGGACCTACATCCAGTAACTTAACTACAAACTAGAAAGAAAGAAAGACAGGAGCTCCAGATCCAAAAGATGAATCTTACAACGAACATTGTAACTTTGTGCGACAGAACACTTCTAAGTTTATATAAACTTCCAAACCATTTTACAGCAGGTCAAATAAGATTATAATACAGTGAGTGAATAACTATGCTTTGTGTTATCCTCATTTTCTACTAACGGATGTATTTTAATCTCCTTACACCGTGGACTTCATTTTAGGTAAAATTTTAACCTCCTTAAATCGTGGACTTCATTTTAAGTCAAAGTAATGTAACTGATGGTACTTGTATCGCATGTTTCCCTTGAACGATGTGATGCTGCTACACATGTAAATCGTAACCACTCATTCTCATGGTGGCTGAACGGATGAAGTCAAAACTTCTTTATTTCTTCATCGAATCAGCATTTTCATGTGATGACGATGATGTTCGGATTGTGGGGCGCTCAACTGCGCGGTCGTCAGCACCCATGCAAAGTCCCAATTTTTACACAGTCCAAAATTTTCAAAGTCCAGTCTAGTAACTGTCACCAATGATGATGATGATGAAATGATGAGGACAACACAAACGTCCAGTTCCCAGGCACGGCCGCGAATCGAACCCGGGACCCTGTGATCTAGAGGCAGCAACGCTATCCACTAGACCACGAGCTGCAGACAGACGGTTTTTTCATGTGGATTTTGCAATGGTGGTGATAGAGCAATGTGGGAAGTCCTTCATCCCGTTAATCCCAAGACGAAATACACTACTGGCCTTTAAAATTGCTACACCAAGAAGAAATACAGATGATAAACGGGTATTCATTGGACAAATATATTACACTAGAACTGACATGTGATTACATTTTCACGCAATTTGGGTGTATAGATCCTGAGAAATCAGTAGCCAGAACAACTACCTATGGCCGTAATAACGGCCTTGATACGCCTGGGCATTGAGTCAAACAGAGCTTGGATGGCGTGTACAGGTACAGCTGCCCATGCAGCTTCAACACGATACCACAGTTCATCAAGAGTAGTGACTGGCGTATTGTGACGAGCCAGTTGCTCGGCCACCATTGACCAGACGTATTCAATTGGTGAGAGATCTGGAGAATGTGCTCCCCAGGGCAGCTGTCGAACATTTTCTGTATCCAGAAAGGCCCGTACAGGACCTGCAACGTGCGGTCGTGCATTATCCTGCTGAAATGTACGGTTTCGCTGGGATCGAATGAAGGGTACAGCCACGGGTCGTAACACATCTGAAATGTAACGTTCACTGTTCAAATTGCCGTCAATGCGAACAAGAGGTGACCGAGACGTGTAACCAATGGCACGCCATACCATCACGCCGGCTGATACGCCAGTATGGCGATGACGAATAAACGCTTCGAATGTGCATTCACCGCGATGTCGCCAAACACGGATGCGACCACCATGATGCTGTAAAGAGAACCTGGATTCATCTAAAGAAATAACGTTTTGCCGTACGTGCAGCCAGGTCCGTCGTTGAGTACACCATCGCAGGCACTCCTGTTGTGATGCAGCGTCAAGGGTAACCACAGCCATGGTCTCCGAGCTGATAGTCCATGCTGCTGCAAACGTCGTCGAACTGTTCGTGCAGATGGTAGTTGTCTTGCAAACGTCCCCTCTGTTGACTCAGGGATCGAGACGTGGCTGCACGATCCGTTACTGCCGTGCGGATAAGATGCCTTTCATCTCGACTGCTAGTGATACGAGGCCTTTGGGATCCAGCACGACGTTCCGTATTACCCTCCTGAACCCACCGATTCCATATTCTGCTAACAGTCATTGGATCTCAATCCACGCGAGCAGCAATGTCGCGATACGATAAACCGCAATCGCGACAGGCTACAACCCGACCTTTATCAAAGTCAGAAACGTGATGGCACGCATTTATCCTCCTTACACGAGGCATCACAACAACGTTTCACCAGGCAACGCCGGTCAACTGCTGTTTGTGTATGAGAAATCGGTTGGAAACGTTCCTCACATCATCACGTTGTAGGTGTCGCCACCGGCGTCAACCTTGTGTGAATGCTCTGAAAAGCTGATCATTTGCATATCACAGCATCTTCTTCCTGTCGATTAAATTTCGCGTCTGTAGCACGTCATCTTCGTGGTGTAGCAATTTTAATGGCCAGTAGTTTATGTGTACCCCAAATGTCTGTCTGTAGTGTTCAGTGTTATCCCACGTGAAAGTGTGGTAACTTTCCCCGAACTTTTGCGAGTCGTGCAACGTACTCCCCTACCTATCGCTGTCTTAAGGATCGCGAGGACGAGATTAGGGTATGTACATTTTAAGCAGGCGTTCTCCACGCGCTCCATACGTGAATGGAATCGGATAAAGAGCTAACAACTTGAACACGGGGAAGCAGCCCCTGGCTTGCACTTCAGTTGTTTGCAAAGTACGGATCAAGATGTAGGCCCAGACGTGGCAATCAGGTCTGCAGCCTGGACCAAACAGCGCCGAGTCCCGGCTTACGTGAACTCTGTCCGTTCGCGGCTGGTGAAGTGTGCCCCAGACTAGGGCCGAGATCCGACCACTCTGCTGCGGGCAGACGCGGCAGCCTCCACAGCAGGTAGCCAAGGCTGTATGCGGCGGGCGTTGCGGCGCGACGTGCGGCGCCGGGCCCGCACTGCCTCGGAATCACGCCTGCCGAGCACCGAGGAAGCGGTAATCATGTGCTCGCACGTCCCAGACGTCAAGCTCACCTCGTGGGCAAGGCGACAACTTCTCACCGTGACACATAAGGCCGACACAAAATGCACCTTGTCTGCTTCTCATTATTTTCCTTTTGCCTTTTCCCGTTTCTCTTACGTGAGCGACAATATTATAAACGTAGCCGTGCTCTCTCCCAACTATGCGTTTCCGTGAACTTGGTTGTCTATCTGTGTTTGGTTTCCCTCTCTGGTCGCGGTTACGTCGTATTTCTTCTTCCTTCTACGTGCTGCCGTATCAGTGAAGTGTATCGATATTTGCGCCGTGTACCATCTTTGGTGCATATAGTTTCCGGCAAGGGGGTCTGGAGGGAGTCGGTCGGTTGTTGCGGACGAGGGAAGTTCTCCGCGCGGTGCAGACGGCTAGGGCCACTGGTAGTCCGTGCGTAGTGTCGGAACGTGTGTGGAGCTGTCTGATCGCTACGAGCTTCGTGGTTTGCCGACTCAGAACGTTAAAGCTGAGTAGTGGTTTCAACTACCCAAGTCACATCTATTCTTGTTGTGGTGATTCACTTCGGTGGTTTGTTGTTGGGGAGGTTTTCCGGTGAACAACAAAAAATGTTCAAATGTGTGTGAAATCTTATTGGGCTTAACTGCTAAGGTCATCAGTCCCTAAGCTTACATACTACTTAACCTACATTATCCTAAGGACAAACACACACACACACACACACACACACACACACACACACACACACACACACACACACACACATGCCCGAGGCAGGAGTCGAACCTCCGCCGGGACCAGCCGCACAGTCCATGACTGCAGCGCCTGAGACCGCTCGGCTAATCCCGCGCGGCAGGTGAACAACACCGAGTGGTTCTACTGCTGAGATTTAGCCGCCATGCGGTGCAATTATCTATTTTGTTCGACTACGATTGGAGTGCACCAGTGAAATTTTCTGTCTTGTGGCCGTTAGTGTTCTGGTTACCTGCCCTAGGCATTGACGTAAATTCAGGCAGTGTTCTTTTGAGCGAGTTGACTATTACCGTGTTTCAAATTCAAGTGTACCAGCGGAATTTTTTGCCTAGCGGCCGTTAATGTTCCGGTTACCCGCCCTGGCCACTAACGTGATTTCAGGCAGCGTCCTTTCCTCACCTGTTGTCGCTGTCCAACATGGTGTGTAATTTTGGCAGCTAATACGTACTCCATTGTGGATTATCACGTTTGTAACATCGCCAGTTGGGGTTCTCATGTACTGATTGACGGGAAGCAAGTCGGTCGGACAGTGGCTGCCCCCTGTTTGAGTTCCGACGGATGAAGTATACTTGGGCTCACCACCTGTCTCACCTAAGTGACCGGGGCAGACGGGTGTTTAATTATTTGTTGTCAGCTATTTTAAATTTACCCCCCCCCCCCCCCATGAACCATGGACCTTGCCGTTGGTGGGGAGGCTTGCGTGCCTCAGCGATACAGATAGCCGTACCGTAGGTGCAACCACAACGGAGGGGTATCTGTTGAGAGGCCAGACAAACGTGTGGTTCCTGAAGAGGGGCAGCAGCCTTTTCTGTAGTTGCAAGGGCAACAGTCTGGATGATTGACTGATCTGGCCTTGTAACATTAACCAAAACGGCCTTGCCGTGCTGGTACTGCGAACGGCTGAAAGCAAGGGGAAACTACAGCCGTAATTTTTCCCGAGGGCATGCAGCTTTACTGTATGATTACATGATGATGGCGTCCTCTTGGGTAAAATATTCCGGAGGTAAAATAGTCCCCCATTCGGATCTCCGGGCGGGGACTACTCAAGAGGATGTCGTTATCAGGAGAAAGAAAACTGGCGTTCTACGGATCGGAGCGTGGAATGTGAGATCCCTTAATCAGGCAGGTAGGTTAGAAAATTTAAAAAGGGAAATGGATAGGTTGAAGCTAGATATAGTGGGAATTAGTGAAGTTCGGTGGCAGGAGGAACAAGACTTCTGGTCAGGTGACTACAGGGTTATAAACACAAAATCAAATAGGGGTAATGCAGGAGTAGGTTTAATAATGAATAGGAAAATAGGAATGCGGGTAAGCTACTACAAACAGCATAGTGAACGCATTATTGTGGCCAAGATAGATACGAAGCCCACACCTACTACAGTAGTACAAGTTTATATGCCAACTAGCTCTGCAGATGACGAAGAAATTGAAGAAATGTATGATGAAATAAAAGAAATTATTCAGATTGTGAAGGGAGACGAAAATTTAATAGTCATGGGTGACTGGAATTCGAGTGTAGGAAAAGGGAGAGAAGGAAACATAGTAGGTGAATATGGATTGGGGGACAGAAATGAAAGAGGAAGCCGCCTGGTAGAATTTTGCACAGAGCACAACGTAATCATAACTAATACTTGGTTTAAGAATCATGAAAGAAGGTTGTATACCTGGAAGAACCCTGGAGATACTAAAAGGTATCAGATAGATTATATAATGGTAAGACAGAGATTTAGGAACCAGGTTTTAAATTGTAAGACATTTCCAGGGGCAGATGTGGACTCTGACCACAATCTATTGGTTATGACCTGTAGATTAAAACTGAAGAAACTGCAAAAAGGTGGGAATTTAAGGAGATGGGACCTGGATAAACTAAAAGAACCAGAGGTTGTACAGAGATTCAGGGAGAGCATAAGGGAGCAATTGACAGGAATGGGGGAAATAAATACAGTAGAAGAAGAATGGGTAGCTTTGAGGGATGAAGTAGTGAAGGCAGCAGTGGATCAAGTAGGTAAAAAGACGAGGGCTAGTAGAAATCCTTGGGTAACAGAAGAAATATTGAATTTAATTGATGAAAGGAGAAAATATAAAAATGCAGTAAGTGAAACAGGCAAAAAGGAATACAAACGTCTCAAAAATGAGATCGACAGGAAGTGCAAAATGGCTAAGCAGGGATGGCTAGAGGACAAATGTAAGGATGTAGAGGCCTATCTCACTAGGGGTAAGATAGATACCGCCTACAGGAAAATTAAAGAGACCTTTGGAGATAAGAGAACGACTTGTATGAATATCAAGAGCTCAGATGGAAACCCAATTCTAAGCAAAGAAGGGAAAGCAGAAAGGTGGAAGGAGTATATAGAGGGTCTATACAAGGGCGATGTACTTGAGGACAATATTATGGAAATGGAAGAGGATGTAGATGAAGATGAAATGGGAGATATGATACTGCGTGAAGAGTTTGACAGAGCACTAAAAGACCTGAGTCGAAACAAGGCCCCCGGAGTAGACAATATTCCATTGGAACTACTGACGGCCGTGGGAGAGCCAGTCCTGACAAAACTCTACCATCTGGTGAGCAAGATGTATGAAACAGGCGAAATACCCACAGACTTCAAGAAGAATATAATAATTCCAATCCCAAAGAAAGCAGGTGTTGACAGATGTGAAAATTACCGAACTATCAGCTTAATAAGTCACGGCTGCAAAATACTAACACGAATTCTTTACAGACGAATGGAAAAAGTAGTAGAAGCCAACCTCGGGGAAGATCAGTTTGGATTCCCTAGAAACACTGGAACACGTGAGGCAATACTGACCTTACGACTTATCTTAGAAGAAAGATTAAGGAAAGGCAAACCTACGTTTCTAGCATTTGTAGACTTAGAGAAAGCTTTTGACAATGTTGACTGGAATACTCTCTTTCAAATTCTAAAGGTGGCAGGGGTAAAATACAGGGAGCGAAAGGCTATTTACAATTTGTACAGAAACCAGATGGCAGTTATAAGAGTCGAGGGACATGAAAGGGAAGCAGTGGTTGGGAAGGGAGTAAGACAGGGTTGTAGCCTCTCCCCGATGTTGTTCAATCTGTATATTGAGCAAGCAGTAAAGGAAACAAAAGAAAAATTTGGAGTAGGTATTAAAATTCATGGAGTAGAAATAAAAACTTTGAGGTTCGCCGATGACATTGTAATTCTGTCAGAGACAGCAAAGGACTTGGAAGAGCAGTTGAATGGAATGGACAGTGTCTTGAAAGGAGGATATAAGATGAACATCAACAAAAGCAAAACAAGGATAATGGAATGTAGTCGAATTAAGTCGGGTGATGCTGAGGGAATTAGATTAGGAAATGAGGCACTTAAAGTAGTAAAGGAGTTTCGCTATTTGGGGAGCAAAATAACTGATGATGGTCGAAGTAGAGAGGATATAAAATGTAGGCTGGCAATGGCAAGGAAAACGTTTCTGAAGAAGAGAAATTTGTTAACATCCAGTATTGATTTAAGTGTCAGGAAGTCATTTCTGAAAGTATTCGTATGGAGTGTAGCCACGTATGGAAGTGAAACATGGACGATAAATAGTTTGGACAAGAAGAGAATAGAAGCTTTCGAAATGTGGTGCTACAGAAGAATGCTGAAGATTAGATGGGTAGATCACATAACTAATGAGGAAGTATTGAATAGGATTGGGGAGAAGAGAAGTTTGTGGCACAACTTGACCAGAAGAAGGGATCGGTTGGTAGGACATGTTCTGAGGCATCAAGGGATCACCAGTTTAATAATGGAGGGGAGCGTGGAGGGTAAAAATCGTAGAGGGAGACCAAGAGATGAATACACTAAGCAGATTCAGAAGGATGTAGGTTGCAGTAGGTACTGGGAGATGAAGAAGCTTGCACAGGATAGAGTAGCATGGAGAGCTGCATCAAACCAGTCTCAGGACTGAAGACCACAACAACAACAACATTTTAAATTTTAGGCTTATGGTTATTATTGTTTCTTAAAATTTTGCAAAATTAATTTTTAAATTTACCTTTCAAGCTTATACACTCCGGCCTTTTGCCTTTAAAGATTACGATAATATATTTTGAAATTTTGAATTTTGATTGTGGCCCACAGCCATTGGCATTGCACCTTACATATGTTGTTTCTTTAAATTATTTTATTGCTATCTTAATTGGATTTTTAAGATTTCTTGTTGTTAAACATGCTGACCTTCTACCTTTAAAGGTATATGTTAACACATTCTGAAGTGTTGAAATATGTGGCCCTCAGCCATTTGTGTTGCACCTTGGATATGTTGCCTTTGGGTTTTAAATTATTTTATTGCTATCTTAATTGAATTTTTGATGTTTTTAAGATTTCTTGTTGGCCTTCTGCCTTTAAATGTCTATGGTAACATATTTTAAAATTTTGGAAGTTAATTGTGGCCCTCAGCCATATGTATTGTACTTTGCGTATGTTGTTTTTTGAATTATATCATTGCTATCTTAATTGGATTTTTATCTTGTTAAGATTTCTTGTTGGAGGCCTTCAGCCGTGAAAGAGTTGCTGAATTACAATAAATGACAATTAGAAGCAGAAACTGACCTCAACCCTTGACCCTTTCCCCTGTTCTGCACAGCGGGTTTAGCGAGCGTTTTACCCACGAACAATATATTACCACGCGTAATATGGTGTAGGAAAACCACTGGCTTTCAATAGAGTTTCCAGTCATCTCGAAATCGATGAACGTTTTTCGAAGGAAATTTATAGCATTCTTCTAACAAAAACTGGAAAGTTCAGATAACGACGATGGAGGCATATAGCGATCATGCACCCTTCTCTACAAAGAAGAATACAAACGGCTCAATAAATTGAGATCTCTTGACTGGTGGCCAGGAGAGATGCGATAATTTATCTCCGTGCTCACAAAGTCGGTGATCTGGACAGCCATTTGCCTTTAGGAAAGGCAAAGGCAGCAGAGAGGCAACTCTGACTTGGCGGTTGATAATAGGAGCAAGACTAAAGAAAAATCAAGACACATTCATAGGATTTGTCGATCTGGAAAAAGCGTTCGACAATGTAAAGTGGTGCAAGATATTCTAAATACTGATAGAAATAGGAGTAAGCTACAGGAAGAGACGGGTAGTATACAAATGTACAAGAAACAAGAGGGAATCATAAGAGTGGACGACCAACAACGAAATGCTCGGATTGAAAAGGGTGTAAGACAGGGACGTAGTCTTTCGCCCCTACTGTTCAATCTGTACATCGAAGACGCAATGATGGAAGTAAACATACAATACAATATCAATAATACGATTCGCTGATGACATTCCTATCCTCAGTGAAAGCGAAGAAGAATTACATGATCTGGTCAGTGGAATGAACCGTCTAATGAGTAGAGAATATGGACTGAGACTAGATCGAAGAAATACGAAAGGAATGAGAAATAGTAGAAATGAGAACAGCAAGAAACTTAACATCAAGACTGATGGTCACGAAGTACATGAGGTTAAGAAATACTGCTACCTAGGCAGTAAAATAACTCATGACGGACGGAGCAAGGAGGACAGCAAAGGCAGACTTTTTTTTTTTCCTTTCCTGTGCTAACCTCTTCATCTCAGAGTAGCACTTGCAACCTACGTCCTCAATTATTTGCTTGACGTATTCCATTCTCTGTCTTCCTCTACAGTTTTTGCCCTCTACAGTTCCCTGTAGTACCATGGAAGTCATTCCCTCATGTCTTAGCAGATGTCCTATCATCCTGTCCCTTCTCCTTGTCAGTGTTTTCCACATATTCCTTTCCTCTCCGATTCTGCGTAGAACCTCCTCATTCCTTACCTTACCAGTCCACCTAATTTTCAACATTCGTTTATAGCACCACATCTGAAATGCTTCGATTCTCTTCTGTTCCGGTTTCCCCACAGTCCATGTTTCACTACCATACAATGCTGTACTCCAGACGTACATCCTCAGAAATTTCTTCCTCAAATTAAGGCCGGTATTTGATATTAGTATACTTCTGTTGGCCAGAAATGCCTTTTTTGCCATTGCGAGTCTGCTTTTGATGTCCTCCTTGCTCCGTCCGTCATTGGTTATTTTACTGCCTAGGTAGCAGAATTCCCTAACTTCATTGACTTCGTGACCATCAATCCTGATGTTAAGTTTCTCGTTGTTCTCATTTCTACTACTTCTCATTACCTTCGTCTTTCTCCGATTTACTCTCAAACCATACTGTGTACTCATTAGACTGTTCATTCTGTTCAGCAGATCATTTAATTCTTCTTCACTTTCACTCAGGATAGCAATGTCATCAGTGAATCGTATCATTGATATCCTTTCACCTTGTATTTTAATTCTACTCCTGAGCCTTTCTTTTATTTCCATCATTGCTTCCTCGATGTACAGATTGAAGAGTACGGGCGAAAGGCTACAGCCTTGTCTTACACCCTTCTTAATACGAGCACTTCGTTCTTGATCGTCCACTCTTATTATTCCCTCTTGGTTGTTGTAGATACTGCATATGACCCGTCTCTCCCTATAGCTTACCCCTACTTTTTTCAGAATCTCGAACAGCTTGCACCATTTGATATTGTCGAACGCTTTTTCCAGGTCGACAAATCCTATGAAAGTGTCTTGATTTTTCTTTAGCCTTGCTTCCATTATTAGCCGTAACGTCAGAATTGCCTCTCTCGTCCCTTTACTTTTCCTAAAGCCAAACTGATCGTCACCTAGCGCATTCTCAATTTTCTTTTCCATTCTTCTGTATATTATTCTTGTAAGTAGCTTCGATGCATGAGCTGTTAAGCTGATTGTGCGATAATTCTCGCACTTGTCAGCTCTTGCCGTCTTCGGAATTGTGTGGATGATGCTTTTCCGAAAGTCAGATGGTATGCCGCCAGACTCATACATTCTACACACCAACGTGAATAGTCGTTTTGTTGCCACTTCCCCCAATGATTTTAGAAATTCTGATGGAATGTTATCTATCCCTTCTGCCTTATTTGACCGTAAGTCCTCCAAAGCTCTTTTAAATTCCGATTCTAATACTGGATCCCCTATCTCTTCTAAATCGACTCCTGTTTCTTCTTCTATCACATCAGACAAATCTTCACCCTCATAATGGCTTTCAATGCATTCTTTCCACCTATCTGCTCTCTCCTCTGCATTTAACAGTGGAATTCCCGTTGCACTCTTAATGTTACCACCGTTGCTTTTAATGTCACCAAAGGTTGTTTTGACTTTCCTGTATGCTGAGTCTGTCCTTCCGACAATCATATCTTTTTCGATGTCTTCACATTTTTCCTGCAGCCATTTCGTCTTAGCTCCCCTGCACTTCCTATTTATTTCATTCCTCAGCGACTTGTATTTCTGTATTCCTGATTTTCGCGGAACATGTTTGTACCTCCTCCTTTCATCAATTTCTTCTGTTACCCATGGTTTCTTCGCAGCTACCTTTTTTGTACCTATTTTTTCCTTCCCAACTTCTGTGATGGCCCTTTTTAGAGATGTCCATTCCTCTTCAACTGTACTGCCTACTGCGCTATTCCTTATTGCTGTATCTATAGCGTTAGAGAACTTCAAACGTATCTCGTCATTCCTTAGCACTTCCGTATCCCACTTCTTTGCGTATTGATTCTTCCTGACTAATGTCTTGAACTTCAGCCTACTCTTCATCACTACTATATTGTTATCTGAGTCTATATCTGCTCCTGGGTACGCCTTACAATCCAGTATCTGATTTCGGAATCTCTGTCAGACCATGATGTAATCTAATAGAAATCTTCCCGTATCTCCCGGCCTTTTCCAAGTATACCTCCTCCTCTTGTGATTCTTGAACAGGGTATTCGCTATTACTAGCTGAAACTTGTTACAGAACTCAATTAGTCTTTCTCCTCTTTCATTCCTTGTCCCAAGCCCATATTCTCCTGTAACTTTTTCTTCTACTCCTTCCCCTACAACTGCATTCCAGTCGCCCATGACTATTAGATTTTCGTCCCCCTTTACATACTGCATTACCCTTTCAATATCCTCATACACTTTCTCTATCTGTTCATCTTCAGCTTGCGACGTCGGCGTGTATACCTGAACTATCGTTGTCGGTGTTGGTCTGCTGTCGATTCTGATTAGAACAACCCGCTCACTGAACTGTTCACAGTAACACACCCTTTGCCCTACCTTCCCTTATTGTTCTTAATGTATATTAACGAGTTGCTACTCTATATTCATGAAGGTAATCACACCCAACAGCTGCGTAAATTGTAAATAATGTCTTTCAGAAAATTATTAAGTTGTTCTCTGCAAATAGACTCACTAAATTTTGAGAAAACACAGTTTATACAATTCTGTACAGTTAATGGCATAACACCATTGATAAATAATTACTGTGAACAGAAGCCTGTTGCTAAGGCAGAATATTCAAAATTTCTGGGTGTGTGCACTAATGAGAAATTGAATTGGAAGAAACACATCGATGATCTGCTGAAAAGGTTAGGTTCAGATACTTATGCTATTACGGTCATTGCTAATTTTGGTGATAAAAAAATCAGTAAATTAGCCTGCTATGTTTATTTTCATTCACTGCTTTCATATGGCATCATATTTTGGGCAATTCGTCATTAAGAGAGCAATTGTTCATTGCACAGAAGTGCGTAGTCAGAATAATAGCTGGAGCACACCCAAGATCATCTTGCAGACGTTTATTCAAGGAACTCGGGATGTTCACAGTACTTTCACAATACATATGTTCACTTACGAAATTTGTCATTAATAACCCACCCCAAATCAAAAATAACAGGGAAGTTGATAGCTACAACACTCGAAGAAAGGATGATCTTCACAATCCTGGATTAATTCTCACTTTGACACAGAAAGGGGTGAATTATGCTGCCAAACAAATCTTTGGTCGTTTGCCAAATATTATTAAAAGTCTGACAGATAGCCGACCAACATTAAAAAGAATTTCTGATTGACAACTCTTTCTACTCAATAGCTGAATTCTTAGATATAAAGTACTAACAGTAAAAAAAAAGAAATAGAAAAAAAGAAAAAATAATTAATAAATTTTTGTAAAGAAAACTTACGTTAAAGTGACACGTTCCACATCATTAGGAAATGTCGTATTCATATCTATGGAACAAGGAATTATGTATGAATGGATGGATGGATGGATGGTCGAGTTGGCGTGTATGTAACGAAGTGTGAGGAAGGAACTGTGTTAGCGCACTTGTAACTCGCGACTACTTGCTTATCGTCTGTGTACCGTTGTTGGTTATTAGTATTATACAGAAGAAAGTTTCGCTTCAGTGTTGTTATAATCAAACTGGAACGTATCGTCCGTGTCAACAGCACATGAACCTATTTTTCTCGATTTGAGTGAACAGCCGAAAAGGTATATTGCGTTTTATTCTTGCAACTGTTAAAAGCCCAGACCATCAGTAACACCAGATCAACAGATGGCATCACCGTCGAGAAAACGCCGCCGATGTTAAGTATCTGCAATCATTAAAGTAACTCACTCCTCTTCAAATTTATTCGATGCGCTAGATAGAAACGTTCTGCTCTAATAGTAACTGTTATCACCAATACCGTTGTAATAGCTGGGTGCGTTTCAAAGTGTACACAGAACAATTTGCCATGAAATCTGAAACTACACTACTGGCCGTTAAAATTGCTACACCACGAAGATGACGTGCTACAGACGCGAAATTTAACCGACGGGAAGAAGATGCTGTGATATGCAAATGATTAGCTTTTCAGAGCATTCACACAAGGTTCGCCGGTGGCGACACCTACAACGTGCTGACGGGAGGAAAGTTTCCAACCGATTTCTCATACACAAACAGCAGTTGACCGGCGTTGCCTGGTGAAACGTTGATGTGATGCCACGTGTAAGGAGGAGAAATGCGTACCATCACGTTTCCGACATTGATAAAGGTCGGATTGTAGCCTATCGCTATTGCGGTTTATTGTATCGCGACATTGCTGCTCGCGTTGGTCGAGATCCAATGACTGTTAGCAGAATATGGAAGCGGTGGGTTCAGGAGGGTAATACGGAACGCCGTGCTGGATCCCAAAGGTATCGTATCACTAGCAGTCGAGACGACAGGCATCTTATCCGCATGGCTGTAACGGATCGTGCAGCCACCTCTCGATCCCTGAGTCAACAGTTCGACGACGTTTGCAACAACAACCATCTGCACGAACAGTTAGACGACGTTTGCAGCAGCATGGACTATCAGCTCGGAGACCATGGCTGCGGTTACCCTCGACGCTGCATCACAGACAGGAGCGCCTGCGATGGTGTACTCAACGATGAACCTGGCTGCAAGAATGGCAAAACGTCATTTTTTCGAATGAATCCAGGTTCTGTTTACAGCATCATGATGGTCGCATCCGTGTTTGGCGACATCGCGGTGAACGCACATTGGAAGCGCGTATTCGTCATCGCCACACTGGCATATCACCCGGCGCAATGGTATGGGGTGCCATTGGTTACTCGTCTCGGTCACCTCTCTTTCGCATTGACGGCACTTTGAACAGTGGACGTTACATTTTAGATGTGTTACGACCCGTGGCTCTACCGTTCATTCGACCCCTGCGAAACCGTACATTTCAGCAGGATAATGCACGACCGCATGTTGCAGGTCCTGTACGGGCCTTTCTGGATACAGAAAATGTTCGACTGCTGCCCTGGCAAGCACATTCTCCAAATCTCTCACCAACTGAAAACGTCTGGTCAATGGTGGCCGTGCAACTGGCTCGTCACAATACGCCAGTCACTACTCTTGATGAACTGTGGTATCGTGTTGAAACTGCATGGGCAGCTGTACCTGCACACGCCATCCAAGCTCTGTTTGACTCAATGCCCAGGCGTATGAAGGCCGTTATTACGGCCAGAGGTGGTTGTTCTGGGTACTGATTTCTCAGGACCTATGCACCCAAATTGCGTGAAAATGTAATGACATGTCAGTTCTAGTATTATAATATTTGTCCAATGAATACCCGTTTATCATATGCATTTCTTCTTGGTGTAGCAATTTAATGGCCAGTAGTGCACTTAACCACTGACCGCGGAAGTGGAATGAAACGCTGCTCTCTCTCTCTCTCTCTCTCTCTCTCTCTCTCTCTCAGCTCAGTCCCCTAGTAAGATCCACTTTAGGAGCACCACGGCGTCGTGAATGATCCCACCTCGCAGGTCCGGTCAGCGCCGTCCCTCGCCCAAGGCCGCGCAGTCGCTCGGGAAGCCGACGCGTCGCCAATGAAGATTAACTGCTGAGCCTCCGCCTGCGTGCCATGATTGCGCGGGTCCAGGAACACCAGGCAGCTGTGGTGGCCGACACCGTGTGGCGGTCCCACCCCACAGACCAATCGCTCAATGGAGTCGTCTACTTTGCCTGCACGAAATCAACGCCGTAGGAGTGACTTTGCCATCCCAACCAGCCTCAATGCTCCTAGACACCGTGCAGATAAGCCCAGAATGCCCGCCATACGAATTTTACTTGCAAAGATGTAACAATAGTTTTACATCTACATGAAACCACTGTGATAAACACTTGTTAAGTAACCTATTTATTTAATACCTCAGGCATTATTCTCAACAGGGGAGCACGCTTTCAATTAGGACAATGCCCCGCTGACAGACTTACTTGGAACAGTTTGTTCATAAAGTAAAAAGTCTTCTTTGCCACAATAATCTCCAGATTTAAAAATTTGACGTCTTATAATTGACCACGGTCCCTCAAAGAATTGAAGACATTTTGAAAACACCGTGTTGCGAGCTCTCCCAAGAACGCCACGTGCAGTGACGAGGACGTGGGTGGCCATGTAAAGCCGGAAGCAAGGAATGAGACAAGTAATTAAAGGAAAAGAAACAGGTGACAGATTCGGGACCATTTATTGTCGAATAAATCGCTGCTCTGCCGATAATTTGCATAACAGTTTTATTTCGATCTACACTCATGCTCATAAATTAAAGATAATGCTGATATATGGTGAAACAGTGCTCTGGTGGGCGGTTTGCGGATTTAAATCACCTCGGGGTATGACCATGCGGTGCATTTGACCTGCGGTCGTCGCACGGTGGCGCTGGCAGCAGTCCACATACGCAGAGGTGTGTTGGTGCACGTCAGAGTACGGTGTAGCGAGTAAGTGTGCAGACGTTTTCAGAAGTGCTAATGGTGACTTTGTGTTTAAAATAGCTCAAAGAACATATAATGAAGACGTTATGAGGGGTAGAATACTAGGGCGACTGGAGGCTGGTCAAACACAACAGGTCGTAGTACGGGCCCTCCGTGTGCCACAAAGCCTGATCTCAAAAGTATGGCAACGATTCCATCAGGCAGGAAACATGTCCAGACGCTACAGTACGGGACGTCCTCAGTGTACAACACCACAAGAAGACCGATATCTCACCATCAGTGCCCGCAGACGGCCACGGAGTACTGCAGGTAGCCTTTCTCAGGGCCTTACCACAGCCACTGGAACAGCTGTCTCCAGACACACAGTCTACAGACGGCTGAAGAGACATGGTTTATTCGCCCGGAGACCTGCAAGGTGCATTCCACTGACCCCTGGTCACAGGAGAGCCAGTAAAGCCTGGTGTCAAGAATACAGTACATGGTCATTGCAGCAGTGGTCCCAGGTTATGTTGACGGATGAATCGAGGTATAGACTGAACAGTGATTCTCGCCGGGTTTTCATCTGGCGTGAACCAGGAACCAGATGCCAACCCCTTAATGTCCTTGAAAGGGACCTGTATGGAGGTCGTGGTTCGATGGTGTGGGGTGGGATTATGATTAGTGCACGAACACCTCTGCACGTCTTGACAGAGGTACTGGTACAGGTCAGGTGTATCTGGACGTTTTTTTACACCAGTATGTCCGCCTTTTCAGGGGCCCACCTTCCTCGTGATGGATGATAACGCACGGCCGCACCGAGCTGCCATCGTGAAAGAGTACCTTGAAGCAGAAGATATCTGGCGAATGGAGTGGCCTGCCTGTTCTCCAGATCTAAGGCCCATCGAGCACGTCTGGGATGCTCTCAGTCGAAGAACCGTTGCACGTCTTCAAACCCCTACCCCAGAACATCGTGCTGGCCGGCCGGAATGGCCGAGCGGTTCTAGGCGCTACAGCCTGGAACCGTGCCACCGCTACGGCCGCAAGTTCGAATACTGCCTCGGGTATGGATGTGTGTGATGTCAATAGGTTAGTTAGGTTTAAGTAGTTCTGAGTTCTGGGGGACTGATGACCTCAGAAATTAAGTCCCATAGTGCTCAGAGCCATTTGAACCATTTCTGAACATCGTGCTGTAAGGGCTGCACTGGCTGATCGTACAGCTATCACAGCACAGAAAGAGGGCTCGTGAGCCCAGACGTGGCAAGACGAACTGTTCGAACTGGTTATTAGCAGTGAGACTACTGGCACGCACACCTCTAGCCTCTCTTCACTGACGCCGCAAGCATCGACTGGCACTGCACGACGACAGAGGATCACTTGGAAGACGGAATGGCGCGCTGTGGTCTTCAGCTATGAAAGCAGATTCTGCCTGCACGCAAGTGACAGTCGTTCGCGTGTATGACGTGGACCAGCTGATCGCTGACTCGTGGAGTGCATTCGTCCAGGATACATTGGTCCAACCGCAGGCCTTATGGCTTTAACTTTGCTGTTTCTGAAGGGGGTGCTAACAAGTGCTAGGTATGTGCACAATCTTGTCAGACCCATTCTCCGACCGTTCTTGCAGCAGGAAGGTGATATGTCGTGCCAACAGGACAGTGCTCGTCCGCACACTGCCTGTGAAACGCAACGTGCTCTCCAAGACGTGCAGTAACTTCCCTGGCCAGCACGATCTCCGGACTTGTCTCCAAGCGTGAGCGTGTGGGCTATGATGGGACGAGAAGTGACTCGTGCGACTCGTTAACCAAGAACTCTTACAGAGCTACGTCAACAGGTTGAGCAGGCATAGCATGAAATACCGAAGGGCAATGGATTGCATGCCAGACTCAGCGCCTGCATTGCCGCACGTGTGTGTTTCAGCATGTTTCTATAGATGGTACCTCGGAACTGCTTGTGATACTGATCTGTAAATGTAATCATTTCATGTATTCCATATGCACTGTTGCAATAATAAATCATGAGCGAATTGGAAACCTCTAAATGGATATACAATTTTTCTGATAATGTAAATATGACACAATGTTACTATGATGTACATGAAATGACTTCGTTTGATAAGAGGATAGAGAAACTTCAAATGCGTTCTGCGTGGAGAAAGTATTACGAAAGTTATTTATGTATCTTTATCAGTGTTTTAATTAGTTAAGATTACCAAATATGTTTTACTTAAAATTAATTATCAGGATCGAGATTTTTTGACGTCATATCAATTGAATTATATCACTTTCTTCGGAAGGCTTTTCTATAAAGTGTCTCATATCAGGGTTTTCTAAAAAGTGTCTCATATCAGGCACTGTCGGAATAATTTATGAAAGCTATCGCCCACAAATCGTATTACGTCATTAGGAATAAGAAGAGTTGGTTCCTACTTCCAGTACATGTTGGTAAGACTTGGGACATTTCTAAAAGAGAAACCAAATATGAAGTCTTGAATTACACAAAGAAAGCTGACACAGGAAATACAAGTAAAAAGATCAATCTGTGTAGGGAAGAACAATATCACGCAATTTACTGTGGTACGTGAGAGCGCCAGAGGTGTTACAGAAAGACCAACTTTTATTACACAGAATTTAGGTTTCGATGGACAAAGCAGTTTTCATCTGAAGCAATATAAGGAGTTTCTAAATGAAGCATTCTTCGTAGCATTTACTACATTCAACCTACAATTATAAATAGTACATCAAATGGAATAACAACTCAATTTTGTGTGTTCAGTGTGAGCACCAGTCGTCCCATGACGCACACAGTTGATAGCCGACGTCTTCCCAAACCTTGATCAGCGTGTCTGGAGTAATTTTTGTGCAATGGTTTGAGTTGACACCTCTACTGTTGTCAGGATGACTGAGTGTGGTGTGCGATGGAGCCGGTCGCTGTGGCCGTGCGGCTCTAGGCGCTTCAGTCCGGAACCGCGCGACTGCTACGGTCGCAGGTTCGAATCCTGCCTCGGGTTAGATTTAAGTAGTTCTAAGTTCTAGACCTCAAACATTAATTCCCATAGTGCTCAGAGTCATTTTCTGCGGTGGATCAAGGGAGTAGGCAAGCTGAGCGCTAATGACACAACGTTGTATTGTATTGTATGTTTACTGGGGGCCTAGAAACGACATAGAGGCTCCGTCCCCGCCACAGCCGCAGTGGTCCACAACCCCACGACGATTACCGCAGTCCACTTCACCCCTCCGCCGCCCCACACCGAAGCACTCTTTCAGGGTTATTGTGCAGTTCGGCCCCCGGTGGTGTAACACCAATGTTTGCGTGGTAGAGTAGTGGTGGTGTACACGTACGATGAGAACTTGTTTGCGCACCAATCGCCGACATAGTGTAGCTGAGGCGGAATAAGGGGAACCAGCCCGCATTCGCCGTGGCAGATGGAAAACCGCCTAAAAACTATACACAGACTGGCCGGCTCACCGGATACAAGTCTGCCGCGCGGATTCGTGCCATGGACCAGGCGCTCCTTCCCACCGGGAACGATATGCTTTAGACCGCACGGCCAATCGGGCGGGCTATGACACAACGTTGGTGGAAAAAGACTTTATTCATGAAGATTTACCATCATATATTCTCCGAACCAGGCCGGTGGCGGTGCAGCGCCGCGGCTTCAGAAGTTGCTGATGCTGCGTCAGTGGATTGCTTTGGGCGTCGCCCTCTACACGCGGCTCACGTAATCACAGTGTCGTGCGGGTGGCCGGCCTGAGAAACGAACGGCGCACCCCGTCCGACATTAGAGACTGACCAAGACAGAAACTGTGAATTACCAGAGCACTCACAGTTGCCGTCGAAGGGTTGTGCTCCGAAAATATCTCAGCAGTTGTGCTTGGTGTGCAGGTGGTCCACAGCATAGGCTGGGGATGTCGATGACTGTTTAGAGGTACCAATCTGGGGGTGGGGGACGGGGTAGGGAAGGGGGGACGGCAGCAGTAGTTAGCACTCCTCCTGATTACTGCAAAAGGTGTGTATTGCGTCAAGCACCATCATTTTGGTTTACCAGGCCGTAAGTAGAAGTTTTCAAGTCTTCCCATTAGTCAAAAATTGTCAAGGATTTCATGGCCATTTGTTGGCAAACTGCCTGCTGGCTTCTGTCTCGGGTTCCTGAGCCATGATGGTTTTTTCTAATGTTTCATCAGGACGAATGGCTGGCATTGTCAAAGCTTCACCCTCCATTGCTGGTGGAGGATTGGTCCATCACCAGCAATGGAGGGTGAAGCTTTAACAATGGCAGACACTCGTGCTGGCGAAACGTCAGAAAAATCATACAAATGTCAACCGAAGAACCCAAGACAGAAGCCCACGGGGAGTCTGTCTTCCCATGAGTAGTTGCAAGATCGGCAACTCAGTTCAACCCCGCATCCAGCCATCCTGATTTAGGCTTTCCGTGATTTCCCTAAATCGCTCCAGACAAATGCCGGGATGGTTCCTTTGAAAGGGCACAGCCGACTTCCTTCCCCATTCTTCCCTAAACCCACGAGACCGATGACCACGCAGTTTGGTCTCTTCCCCCAAAACAACCCAACCCAACTTCGGCAGCTCACAGTGAGTGTCTGGTCGACCATACAGGTGGCAGCAGTCTCGGCGGCGGTAGCAGCACATTACAGGCTCAGCCTCGTAGCTAGCGTACTGCAACGTAAAGACTGAACACAAAGGCTCGGAAGTCTATTTAATATTAATTGTTTGAAGAAATGACTATGTCGGGCCGACGATGACTGAATGTGACCTCCTCCTCCAGGCTCGTTAGCGGTCTTCAAAAATAGTTTAAATGGGTCTAAGCACTGTGGGACTTAACATCAGCCCACCGCTGTGGACGAGCGGTTCTAGGCGCTTCTGTCCGGAGCCGCGCTGCTGCTGCTACGATCGCAGGTTCGAATCCTGCCTCGGGCATGGACGTGTGTGATGTCAGGTTAGTTAGGTTTAAGTAGTTCTAAGTCTAGGGGACTGATCTCAGAAGTTCAAATGGTTCAAATGGCTCTAAGCACTACTGGATTTAGCATCTGAGGTCATCAGTCCCCTAGACTTAGAACTACTTAAACCTAACTAACCTAAGGACATCACACACATCGATGCCCGAGGCAGGATTCGAACCTGCGACCGTAGCAGGCAGCGGTCTTCATCGCTGTCTGTTTCACAAGAATGGCTTTCAGGGTTTCACCTTGCTTTTACGTCATATCAGCAGACGATAGGAGCTCTTTCGAAAATTTACTCGCCGATACGAAATGAAGCTGAGCTGTTACAAAGACGTGATGATTCCTGCTCACTTAGGTAATGCTGCCGAGTTTACACTTCAAGCTTCTCGCTCGCGTGAGATGAGGAAATCTCTTCAGGGGTTGTTCCGCCTTTTGCAATGTCTGCTTTGTGCCCACTTGGTGTTTGCATTGTCACACAGGACACTGGCCTGGTTTGCGCAAGCTTGGTGTTGGCTGCAGTGGACTTTTGAGAGAATTTTTTCTTTTCTTTATTAGACATTTCTGCCGTGTAACCGTTGCAACAACTACTTCAATCGTGTAGAGTTCTCAACTCGGGCCATTGCACAAAAATTACTCCAAACACGCTGATCAAGGTTTGGGAAGAACTCGGCTATCAACTGTGTGCGTCATGTGACGACTGGTGCTCACACTGAACACACAAAATTGAGTTGTTGTTTCATTAGGTAGACCAACTGGTAGTGAAGAGACGTACACATTATCCTTTATGAATGCCAAAACATAACAATCGCAGGCGCCAGATCGTGTGAACGTGGAGGACATACGAAAGAAACTGTCATCCAGGCCTTGCGGCCAATCCAGCATCATTTAACCAATGGCGTACGCAGTTATACCAGTGATGTGGTGCACAAGGTTGCTGTAAAGTGAAGTTCAGTGGTTCAGATCCTTCCAGTTGAGGAAAGACCCGTAATTCTAACGCATCAAGACAAGAAACTCCAGTACAGTTGCTTCACTGAAAAAGAAAGGCCCATACTTTTCCGCCAATATATGGCACAAAAAAATTATATTTAAGGGAGTCTCCTTGCAACAGTACCATCTTGTATGGATTTGTTGATCACCAGATGCGCACATTATGTGTTTTCACATTTCCTCTTGGGTGAAATGTCGATTCATCGTTGAAGTCGACACGTCACGGAGCAAAATTTCTTTTGCAAAGTTGGCACGGTAACTGTAGTCTGTATGCTTTAGAGCTTGTAACGACTGAAAACGATAAGGACGTAGTTCTAAGCACCTCCTTCAAAGTCTTCACACGGACTTCACCCGGAATTGTTAATTCACGTTTAGCCTTCCGAACTGATTTCTTGGGGCTATGGGCGAAAGACTCTCTCACTCGTTGAACTCGTCATTCATTCGCTGTTGAGCGTCCAGTACACCGAGCGAGGTGGTGCAGTGGTTAGCACACTGTACTCGCATTCGGGAGGACGATGGTTCAAACGCACGTCTGGCCATCCTCATTGGGGTTTTCGGTGATTTCCCTAAATCGCTTCAGGCAAATGGCAGGATGATTCCTTTGAAAGGGCACGACAGACTACCTTCCCCATTCTGCCCTATTCCAATGGGACCGATGACCTCGCTGTTTGGTCCCCTACCCCAGCCAGCCAACCAACCAACAGTTCTTCCCTTTGCAAAGACAGCCAGAGTCTTCAAACTCATTGAGCCGTGCTGCGGAACGCGTTGGTGCTGTTGTAGCTTTCTGTCCTCTGTTGGAGGCCAGATTGTATCGTTTAGTTGATATGGTTGCGGTTGTTTGTACTCTTCTTGTGTTGATTGGCGCCACTTGGTTTCGCAAGCATTGCCTATCCACTAGTGACAGCAGCGGCGGTTATCGATATGTAGTAACTGTGGCCCTATCTTTGTGGTGACGTCGTCGTTCTTCCGGGTCGTGTGAGTGAGCAGTTCGGTTGGGGACACCGGCGGAGCCCAAAGGGCAGTGCGACACTGGAACTGGTGGCGGCACCATGCACTGCCAGATGGAAGCGCTGTGGTCGCGAGGGTACACGACCTAGTCGTCAACCGGGTCCAACAAGCTTCAAGTTGAGTGGATTTTAATCCTGGCAGTGAAACCTCCACCATTGTGAGATCTCCCGATTCTCCATTGACTTGGGTTCGTGTTCGCAATGTCGCCGAGACGAAGAGCAGCGAATGAAGTGCTTGGGGAAGGCGGATCTACGAGGTGCATTCAAGTTCTAAGGCCTCCGATTTTTTTTCTAATTAACTACTCACCCGAAATCGATGAAATTGGCGTTACTTCTCTATGTAATCGCCCTGCAGACGTACACATTTTTCACAACGCTGAGGCCATGATTCCATGGCAGCGGCGAAGGCTTCTTTAGGAGTCTGTTTTGACAACTGGAAAATCGCTGAGGCAATAGCAGCACGGCTGGTGAATGTGCGGCCACGGAGAGTGTCTTTCATTGTTGGAAAAAGCCAAAATTCACTAGGAGCCAGGTCAGGTGAGTAGGGAGCACGAGGAATCACTTCAAAGTTGTTATCACGAAGAAACTGTTGCGTAACGTTAGCTCGATGTGTGGCTGCGTTGTCTTGGTGAAACAGCACAATTGCAGCCCTTCCTGGACGTTTCTGTTGCAGTGCAGGAAGGAATTTGTTCTTCAAAACATTTTCGTAGGATGCACCTGTTACCGTGGTGCCCTTTGGAACGCAATGGGTAAGGATTACGCCCTCGCTGTCCCAGAACATGGACACCATCATTTTTTCAGCACTGCCGGTTACCCGAAATTTTTTTGGTGGCGGTGAATCTGTGTGCTTCCATTGAGCTGACTGGCGCTTTGTTTCTGGATTGAAAAATGGCATCCACGTCTCATCCATTGTCACAACCGACGAAAAGAAAGTTCCATTCGTGCTGTCGTTGCGCGTCAACATTGCTCGGCAACATGCCACACGGGCAGCCATGTGGTCGTCCGTCAGCATTCGTGGCACCCACCTGGATGACACTTTTCGCATTTTCAGGACGTCATGCAGGATTGTGTGCACAGAACCCACAGAAATGCCAACTCTGGAGGCGATCTGTTCAACAGGCATTCGGCGATCCCCCAAAACAATTCTCTCCACTTTCTCGATCTTGTTGTCAGACCGGCTTGTGCTAGCCCGAGGTTATTTCGGTTTGTTGTCACACGATGTTCTGCCTTCATTAAACTGTCGCACCCACTAACGCACTTTCGACACATCCATAACTCCATCACCACATGTCTCCTTCAACTGTCGATGAATTTCAATTGGTTTCACACCACGCAAATTCAGAAAACGAATGATTGCACACTGTTCAAGTAAGCAAAACGTCGCCATTTTAAGTATTTAAAACAGTTCTCATTCTCGCCGCTGGCGGTAAAATTCCATCTGCCGTACGGTGCTGCCATCTCTGGGACGTATTGACAATGAACGCGGCCTCATTTTAAAACAATGCGCATGTTTCTATCTCTTTCCAGTCTGGAGAAAAAAAAATTGGAGGCCTTAGAACATGAATGCACCTCGTAATTAGCTTTCCTCGACTTCTTCTTACTAATTGCTGCATGTTGTGTGTTGCTGTTTGTTAAGTTCAACTAGCGGTATTTTGCCTGCCTGGTGACCACTAACGCCCCAGTGACCTGCCCTGGAGGTTAGTGTATGTAACGGAAGTGTACGTTTCCTCGTGTTGCCGCTGCTGTCCGGTAAGGCATGTAGTTTTGACAGCTTTCTTGATCTGTAGGTTGGTTGGTGTTTCTTCTAGTCAGGTAGTAGTGGTTCCTTTCTGACGCTCTAAACACAGCTTTCTGAGGACGTAGTGCTGACCGCCGGTTCCGGCTTTGGCGTGGTGTTCCATCGTTGCATTCGTTATCGGTCGTTACGTACCTTCAGCGGATTATCATTAGTCTGAGTTACCATCTTGCAAAGTGAATGCAACTCTTGGCTGCCTTTCTCATCGCCCGCGAAAGTGTTTTTGGCCTGACCTACTCAGAGGTCGATTTCTGGAGCACCATCTGCGACTAGCCCTTGTGTTTTGTTATTGTGTTATTGTTTTATTATTGTATTACCAAGTTAACATCATTTGTCTCACCTGTTTGGTGATCATTTGCCTGTCTTTCAAATTAACTTTTGCTATTGCCTTGCTGTTTGACAGTATGTTTGTTAAATTTTTTTAAATAATTGCCATTTTTGGCGTTAAAGTCCTTCAGCCGTGACTGTCGCTACTTGTCTTAAAATTCTAATGTGGCAATTGCATTTTAGAAAATCTTTTAGACTTTGGTGATTTGTTTTCAATATTTTAATGACTGCAGTTTGTAAGTTGCAACAAGTTAAACAATTCTTAATTTATTGCCATAAGGCATTCAGCCGTGAAACAATTCTTAAATTATTGCCATTATTTAATTTGTTGTTGATTTTAAATAAATTGTGAGTGATTAAAAGAAAAGCCAACCAACAGTTACTGATTACGGCCCTGTCCACACTCGTAACCGAATCCTGCCTTCCTTGACCATCAGGTCTCTCATGATTCCATACACGAACGTAATCAAATTACAATGGGACGTAATAGGGAGCGGACGTTGGACTGTAAAACAGATTCATTCCTTGCAAACTGTAAAACGGAAAAAACTTTCTGTTTACTATAGGCAACTTTGCTACTACAGTTTTCAAACGGAAGGAAAAGTGCATGCACATGCTCACAGGTATACAAATAGAACCAGTTTGAGTTGGTCTTTCATTTTACGTATTCTTTATAATTGTAACTTGACTCTAATAAATGCTACAAAGCCTTAAAACATCGATATTCATTTTGAAGCACCCGATAGATCGAGGGGTCGCAGTGGATCTATTATTTATGAAAAGAATATCAAGCTTAATAGAATTACGCCACGATATTCATCTGCTTCCTAATATGCAAGCGGTTCTACATGACAAAGGTTACAGTTTGCTAGGTGCGTGTTTACTTTAATCCGGACAATACCTTTATCCTGCAGCTGAGAGGGTGCAGGCGATCACGTTCTGACGTCACAGGCATACTGAAGTGGCGTCCACATCGATTCCACTCTCACATTAACGCCACGCGCTAGACAGCCACGACGCCATTAGGCAAATTGGTTACGTCACGACATGTCATCACTGTCTCTCCACAGTTGGCCCACAGTTTCGAGTGTCACGAAAATAACGCGACCGAGATTGGGTAACCTGGCTTTGCAGGTCATTTTCAAATGAAGCGTGTACACTTTACAACGCTGGAAACGGTCTCTGGAATATGAAGTGCCTAGTTGTCATGTATAAAATTACAGAAAACTAACCTAAAAGTATTTCAAGTAAGACTGGTTAAATATGGTGCTGATGAATATCATCATGATGATTTTTGTACCAACGGCGAGAACGCAACTTTATTATTAGCGCTGACACTGTATCACTACGGTTGCGTAAAAGATATAAAAATGATATATCCATGGAGTAGTGCGTTTCTGAACTCCATTTGGAACGCGGTCTCTCGATATTTTGTAACAAAGGCTTTGTTAGATGAACACCATCCCTGTTGTAAAGACTCCGTTAGGTCATAGACGATACAGACAGTGTATGACATCATACTGAAGTCCGCCCCCGGTAGCTGAGTGGTCAGCGCGATAGGCTGTCAATCCTAAGGGCCCGGGTTCGATTCCCGGCTGGGTCGGAGATTTTCTCCGCCCAGGGACGTCGGCACGGTAGCTCAGCGTGTTCGGTCAGAGGGTTAGCTGCCCTCTGTAATAAAAAAAAACTGAGTGAACGGACCAATAATGAACTTCAACGGGCGTCAGCGGACGTCCGCTACGAACAATTGCAACGAACTATAACGAACAAAATGAGATTTTTTAAAAAAAGGAGGGGGGACTGGGTGTCGTGTTGTCCTAATCATCATCATTTCATCCCCATCGACGCGCAAGTCGCCGAAGTGGCGTCGAATCGAAAGACTTGCACCAGGCGAGCGGTCTACCTGACGGGAGGCCCTCGTCACACGACATTATTACTATCATACTGAAAGCATGACCACCGATAAATATGTTTGCAGGTGACTTCTGGAAAACTGTTCACTTTAACTTTTTCTCAACTTTAGTATTTTCAAGTAAAATTTCTTCATTACAATTGTGAAATCTTTTTCCTATGTGGATTCCCTCTCCTGCTTCGTTTGCTGCATCCAGTGCCTCCTTTATTATAATCTTCAACTGGAGGGATGATATTACATCTTCTTACCTGTCTCCTGTTCTTATGTCAAAAGCCCTGGAATATTCGTCATCCATATTCACTATCCCTTTCCCGCCTTCCAGAGTAATCTCTTTTGGTATTCCTAACTTGTGTATTTTCTCCCACAACTTTTATCTATATAGCCTATACAAGGCTCTCTGAAAATTAACAAACAAGATTGCCACTGTTTTGTTGTATTCTCGGTATGTTGATGTGGCTTCTTTCAGTACAAATATCTGACCAGTGGTGGATTGATGTATGTATCCCGCTTGCTTCTCGTCTTTTATCGCTTTTAAATATTGTTCCTATCTTTTCTGGAGAATCTTGGAGAACACTTTTTAGCCTGTGCTAATTAATGAGATGCTTCTATAATTTCTGCATCTTGCTTGTCGTCCTTTTTATGAATTGGCGCTATAACCGCTTCATTCCGCTCAAATGGCATTCTCTCTTCATTATAAATGTTGGTCACGAGTTTGTATACTTATTTCGCAGTTGTATCTCCTCTGTTCAAGTTTAATTGTTATTCCTTCCCTCCCTGGAACTTTGTTGTCTTTTAGTATTTTCATTGCGTCTGCTGTCTTTCAATGTCGGAGGTGGGATTAAAATATTCACCTTCTTCCTCCATTCCTGTACTTCCATCTTCCACATTTACAAGCTCCTCAAATTATTCCTTCCAAATTTTCATACCTTTTTTTTATTTCCAGAAATGTACTTTCTTATCTTTAGTGACCTAAATCCGTCCTATATGTCCTCTTCTGAAGAACTTAACTGTTTTGTTGAAATCTCTTCAAATTCCTGCAATTTTATCCTTTTCTGCGCTTTTCACTAGACTTCCGACATTCTGTTTTCTTCTGAGAAGTTTTTTGGTTCCCTTGTTAGCCTATTCATATGCTTCTTCGATTTCATTGGAATCTTCCTATAGGTGTTTTTTCTCTGCTCCTCTTCTTTCTTTCAACGGCTGAGAGAATACTGACGCGGTCAACGGAAGTTTTAAAAATTAAAAAAAATTATCGCTAACGCATTTTTCCAGATTAAATGGGCGAATTTACAGGCCGAAGCTGAGGAGAGATATCGTTACCAAGGAGATAAGAAGGGTATTCTGTTTGAGGTTATTTGTGTCTACGTATTACGAAATACATGTTGAGGGTCATTATACGAGGGTTGGAACTTTAATAGTGGCAGTTATTTATTTACAACTTATACAGTATACACAGGTGTTTCGAAGTTTTCCTGCCTTTCATAGACATCATCATCATTTTGTATAACTCGTCGCCAGCTATGTCCAAGTCGTGGGGTATTCTTACAAGGGAACCTCCCCATTGCACCCCCCTCAGATTTAGTTATAAGTTGGCACAGTGGATAGGCCTTGAAAAACTGAACACAGATCAATCGAGAAAACAGGAAGAAGTTGTGTGGAACTATGAAAAAAATTAGTAAAATATACAAATTGAGTAGTCCATGCGCAACATAAGCAACATCAAGGAGAATGTGACTTCAGGAGCGTCGTGATCCCGTGGTTAGCATGAGTAGCTGGGGAACAAGAAGTCCTTGGTTCAAGTCTTCTCTTGACTGAAAATTTTACTTTCTTTATTTTCGCAAAGTTTTGATCTGTCCGTTCGTTCATTGACTTCTCTGTTCACTGCAATAAGTTTAGTGTCTGTGTTTTGTGACCGCACCGCAAAACCGTGCGATTAGTAGACGAAAGGACGTGCCTCTCCAACGGGAACCGAAAACATTTGATTGCAAGGTCATAGGTCAACCGATTCCTCCACAGGAAAACACGTCTCATACATTCTATACGACACTGGTGACGGCATGTGCGTGACATGATAGGAATATGTTGTCGACCCACCTAACTTGTACACTTAGCGAATGGGTAAAAAGATTCTTCTACCTTGCCCGATTTAGGTTTTCTTGTGGATGTGATAACACTCCCAAAATAGAGATGAAACCATAAGAGTTTTCACATAAACTGAAAATAAAAAATTAAAATTTTCACTGGAGGGAAGACTTGAACCTAGGACCTCTCGTTCCGTAGCTGCTCTTGCTAACCACGGGACCACGGCGCTATTTGACTTCTGCTGCCACTGATGTTGCCTATCTTCGCATGGCCTACTCAGTTTGTATATTTTACTAATTTTTTTCATAGTTCCACACAACTTCTTCCTCTTTTCTCGATTGATCTGTGTTCAGTTTTTCAAGGCCTATCCACTGTGTCAACTTATAACTAAATCTGAGGGGGGTGCGATGGGGAGGTTCCCTTGTTAAGAACGCTAGCTGTTTTGATAGTCTGATTGGAGCGGACTATTGCCCTTCGAATTTCTGTAGCAGTTTTGAAGCGAATGCCATGAAGTTCATTTTTGAAACACAGCCTGCGAATTGAAGGAAGGATTTAATGGAATCCGCTACAGAACTGTTACAGACATTCGTCGGGCAACAGACAGCTCCACTGGAACTATCATCACAACTGGTGCTGCTAAGGCTATCCTACAACCTTCAGATCCCTGGCAACGGGTTATACACAATGCTGGTAGTCACCTTTGAAGGACAGTAAAACTTTGAAACGTTTGTACTTTGTGTAAGCTGTAAATAAATACACTGACGGAAAACTCCATGGAGTAGTTTTGTGATATGAACGAAAGTTAGTTGGCGTGTTTCCACATCTGAAAGATGATGTTTAGTAGCGCCACTATGAGGATGCAAATCAAGTTTGCCTTTAATACATCCTGTAACAATCGTGAGATTGGACGTGGTGAGTTGATGTTAACCAAGAATGCCTTTAAGTCAACAAATACGCCATTATCAACACATCGCTGATTTCGATCGTCGTCGTTTAGCAGGGCTACGAGAAGCTTTATGTTCCTTTTGCGATACTGCGGAAAGACTTGGATGGAATGTAACGACTATTCATGACTGCTGGCAGCGGTGGACACGAGAACGTAAGGTCGTAAAAAGACCGGGCACCGGACAACCACGTGACAGCCCAAAGACTGTGTTTTATTGGCAGGACACTGAGAAAATGTAACAGATCTACTAAGGAGACTGCCTACACTATGCTTGTGTGTCCTCTTTTAGAATACTGCTGCATGGTGTGGTATGCTTACCAGATAGGACTGACGGAGTAAATCGAAAAAGTTCAAAGAAAGGCAGCACGTTTTGTATGCTCGCGAAATATGGGAGAGCGTGTCACAGAAATGATACAGGAATTGGGCTGGACATCATCAAAAGAAAGGCGTTTTTCGTTGCGACGGAATCTTCTCACGAAATTCCAATCACCAAGTTTCTCCTCCGAATGCGAAAATATTTTGTTGACGCCGACCTACACAGGGAGAAACTATCAACACGATAAAATAAGGGAAATCAGAGCTCATACGGAAAGATACAGGTGTTCGTTCTTTCCGCGCACTATACGAGATTGTAATAATAGAGAATTGTGGAGGTGGTTCGATGAACCCTCTGCCAGGCACTTAAATTTGATTTGAAGAATATCCATGTAGATGTAGATGTCAACGGCATATGGGTCTGGCGCATCGTACTGCATCTGCAGCAGCAATTTGAGCAGCAGTTGGGACCACAGCGACAACGAACTGCTGCAAATCGGTATATAGCGTGAGTTCCAGTGACCCCAAACCACTGCTCTTTGCCACTAGTGTGGTAAATAAAATGCCATGTGGCTAGGGCCTCCCGTCGCATAGACCGTTCGCCTACTGCAAGCCTTTCGGGTTGACGCCACTTCGGCGACTTGCGTGTCGTTGGCGATGAAATGATAAAGACAACACAACACCCAGTCCCTGAGCGGAGAAAAACCTCCGGCACAGACGGGAATCGAACCCGGGCAGTTAGGTATGACATTCCGTCTCGCTGACCACTCAGCTACCAGGGGCGAACACTAGTGTGGTGTCAACCGAGAGCTCATTGAAGGGCAGGGTGGAGGTTTGTTGTGTTCTCTGATGTAAGTTGGTTCTGCCTCGGTGCCAGTGATGGCCGCATATTGGTTAGGAGGCCAGTTGAGGGCTGCTACCAACCCGTCTTCGTGCTAGACACACTGAACCGAAACCTGGAGTTGTGGTCGGGGGTGCGATTTCGTATGACATCAGGAGCACACTCGTAGTTATCCCACGCACCCTAACAGTAAATTTGTACGTCAGTCTGACGGCTCGACCTGTTGTGCTGCCATTCATGAACAGCATTCAAGGGGATGTTGTACAATAGGATAACGCTCGCCCACATACCGCTGTTTTAGCCCAATATGCTCTACGGACAGCTGACATGCTGCCTTGGCCTATTCTATCACCAGGTCTGTCTCCGATGCAGGACATATGCGACATCATTGACTACAACTCCACTCCTCATCCACAAACACATCAGTCTGACGACTCGACCTATTGTTCTGCCATTCATGAACAGCATTCAAGGGGGAGGGGTGGGTTTGTCCAACAGGATAACGCTAGCCCACATACCGCTGTTTTAGCCCAGTATGCTCTATGGACAGCCGACATGCTGCCTTGTCCTATTCTATCAATAGGTCTGTTTCCGATGCAGGACAAATGCGACATCATTGACTACAACTCCACTCCTCATCCGCAAACACGTCAGTCTGACGACTTGACTTCTTGTTCTGCCATTCATGAACAGCATTCAAGGGGGAGGCGGTGGGGGTTGTCCAACAGGATAACGCTTGCCCACATACCGCTGTTTTAGCCCAATATGCTCTAAGGACAGCTGACATGCTGCCTTGGCCTATTCTATCACCAGGTCTGTCTCCGATGCAGGACATATGCGACATCATTGACTACAACTCCATTCTTCATCCACAAACACGTCAGTCTGAAGACTCGACCTGTTGTTCTGCCATTAATGAACAGCATTCAATGGAGAGGTGGGGGGGGGGGGTTGTCCAACAGGATAACGCTCGCCCACTTACCGCTGTTTTAGCCCAGTATGCTCTATGGACAGCCGACATGCTGCCTTGTCCTATTCTATCAATAGGTCTGTCTCCGATGCAGGACAAATGCGACATCATTGACTACAACTCCACTCCTCATCCGCAAACACGTCAGTCTGACAACTTGACTTCCTGTTCTGCCATTCATGAACAGCATTCAAGGGGGAGGGGGAGGGGGTTGTCCAACAGGATAACGCTCGCCCACATACCGCTGTTTTAGCCCAGTATGCTCTATGGACAGCCGACATGCTGCCTTGTCCTATTCTATCAATAGGTCTGTCTCCGATGCAGGACAAATGCGACATCATTGACTACAACTCCACCCCTGATCCACAAACACGTCAGTCTGACGACTCGACCTATTGTTCTGCCATTCATGAACAGCATTCAAGGGGGAGGGGTGGGTTTGTCCAACAGGATAACGCTAACCCACATACCGCTGCTTTAGCCCAGTATATGGACAGCCGACATGCTGCCTTGTCCTATTCTATCAATAGGTCTGTCTCCGATGCAGGACAAATGCGACATCACTGACTACAACTCCATTCCTCGTCCGCAAACACGTCAGTCTGACGACTTGACTTCTTGTTCTGCCATTCATGAACAGCATTCAAGGGGGAGGCGGTGGGGGTTGTCCAACAGGATAACGCTCGCCCACATACCGCTGTTTTAGCCCAGTATGCTCTATGGACAGCTGACATGCTGCCTTGTCCTATTCTATCAATAGCTCTGTCTCCGATGCAGGACAAATGCGACATCATTGACTACAACTCCACTCCTGATCCACAAACACGTCAGTCTGACGACTCGGCCTGTTGTTCTGCCATTAATGAACAGCATTCAATGGAGAGGTGGGGGGGGGGGAGGGTTGTCCGACAGGATAACGCTCGCCCACATACCGCTGTTTTAGCCCATTACGCTCTACCGACACCCGACATGCTGGCTTGGCCTATTCTATCACCAGGTCTGTCTCCAACGCAGGACATATGTGACATCATTGACGACAACTCCACTCCTCATCCACAAACATCATTAACCATCCCTGTATTGACCAACCAAGTTCAACAGGCATGGATCCGGCACCTGTACAACATACTGCATGCCCGTTTGCATGCTTGCATTCAACATTTTGGCGGTTATTAACGTGGCAGCAGAGCCGTGCTCACTCGAAACTATGCATTTCCTTGAACTTGGCTGTCTGTCTGTGTTTGGTTTCCCGCCATTGTTGCGGTTATGCTGTGGTTCTTCATCCTTCTATGTGTGGCAGCAGCGATGTGTATCGATATTTGCGCTGTGTACCATCTTCGGTCTTGTGCATATAGTTTCCAGCTAGGGGGTGTGCAGGCAGTCGGTCGGTTGGTGCGGACCAGGGAGGACATCTCCATGAGGTACAGTCGGCTGGGTCCGCTGATGGTCCCTGCGCAGTGTCGGAGTGTGTGTGGAGCTGACAAATCGCTACGAGCTTCGTGGCGCACCGACCCAGTACGTCAAAGTTGAGTCGTGTCTTAAGTACTCAAGCCACGTCCGGTCATGTTGTGTCGTTCGTTTCAATAGTTTGCTGTTGGGGAGGTTTTCCTATGAGCTGCACCGAGTGTTTGTAGTGGTGAAATTAAGCCGACGTCCGGTGGAATTAAATATATTGGTTCACTACAACTCAAGTGCACCAGTGAAATTTTCTGCCATGTGGCCGTTAGTGTTCTGGTTACCTGCCGAGACACTAACGTAACTTCAGGCAGTGTTCCTTTTGGCGGAATTAACTATATTACTTTATTTCAAATTCAAGTGTACCAGCGGAATTTTCTGCCTTGTGGCCGTTAGTGTTCCGGTTACCTGCCCTGGCCACTAACGTAATTTCACGCAGCGTCCTTTCCTCACCAGTTGTCGCTGTCCAACATGGCGTGTAGTTTTGACAGCTTAATACATATTTCGTTGTGGTTAATTACGTCCGTAACAGTTTGGTGTTTGAGTTTTTATGTATTGATCGGTGGCTAGCAAGTCATTTGGCCGGTCGGTCCGTGACCGTCTCTTGGTTGGGCGGGCTACCGACGGATCAAGTGTAGTTGGGCCCACTACTTGTCTCACCTAAGTGAACGTTAATGTTTCGAGGGCAGCCTCCCCCCCCCACCTGGTGACGTCTGAGTGCCGTTGTCTATACTGTCCTTTTCATGGGTGTTTCATGGTGCGTTGGTAATCTATTATAGCCAATGCTCTAAAAGAAAATATTTTTTATTGTGTTTAATGTAAATCAATTTATGTAAATAAGTTGTGGACCTTCAGCCGCTTAAAACCTTATTCTTAAATTTAGTTATTGTCCTTGTGTTGCTTTTTCATATAGTGGGCGTTCGGCCGTTAAAAACTTAAAGGTTAAGGTATTTTTGAGTTTTTGTAAAATCAACTATGGGCCTTCAGCCACTTAAAGCTTTATTCTCAAAATTTCCCCTTAAGCGAAAACATTGCGGCCCTCTGCCTTAAAAGATTATGGTAATATAATTTAAAATTTTGAAATTGTGGCCTTCAGCTGTTTCTATTGCATCTTGTATATGTTTGTTCTATCCACTTTTGCCTTGAGGCTTTCCGCCTAGCTGTGATTATATATATAATTTTATTTGTAATTTTAACTGCATGTCTTCACTCACTTGAAATTTATCTTGTTGCTTATTAAGATTTCTTGTTTGGAGGCCTTCAGCCGTGAAAGAACTGGATTTTGAAACTCGTAGTTGTAAAGGTTCGGTTATGTGCCGTTTTGGTTTAAAGCTGTTACTAAATTACAATTTTGAATTGAAACTGACCGACAGTTTATTTGGCCCTTTCCACAATCCTAATCACCTGTTCTGCCCAGCGGGTTTAGCGGGCGTTTCACCAGCATTTCACATTGCAATGGCTTATCTCGTGCGTACATAAACCTGTGACCTTGGAATGTTAATACCTACGTAGACAAATATATTTACAAAATTTCCGACAGGCGAAGTACGAAGGAATGCTTGGACTCTTGTTTTGAGAAGGAACAATTTTAAGCAAAACGAGGACACAAAGCTATACAGGAAACATTTTTCGCCTGAATGTATTGACACGTATGCCTCTGATATGTGAAGGAAACTAGAACCAGATTCTGTGCCATAAATTCTTGATTTCCGGCGCACTCTGCACCTAAATAAAGAAAAATCAGAGGAAACAAGAAAACTAAATCCTTCCTGTCAAACTGACGTCGCGTCCTCTCATTGGCTACCGGTGCGGAGTAGGTTGTAGTCAGCCCCAGCCATTGCCAGTTTTCCTGACCAGAGCAGCTACTTCTGCCAAATAATTCCTCAATTGTCCTCACAAGGGCTGAGTGCGCTCCGCTTGCCAACAGCGCTCGGTAGACCCAGACCGTCACCCATTCCAGCCCGATTGCTCTTAGCCGGCTGGTATGGCCGAGCGGTTCTAGGCGCTTCGTCTGGAACCGCGCGACCGCTTCGGTCGCAGGTTCGAATTCTGCCTCGGGCATGGATGTGTGTGATGTCCCTAAGTTAGTTAGGTTTATGTAGTTCTAAGTTCTAGGGGACTGATGTTAAGTCCCATAGTGCTAAGAGGCATTTGATTTTGAACCGATAGCTCTTAACTGCGGTAATGTGACGGGAGTTGGTGTTACTGCTGGGGCAAGGCCGTTGGTATTTCGCCTTCTGCTCCTGTCGAAATAGTAAACCAAATGATTGACATTGTGACCGTCTATATTCCTCCGCATGAGCCCTAATTTCTCGTATATCATCGTACAGATCCTTACGCGAAATGTGTGTTAGCGGCAGTAGAATCGTTCTACGGATAGATGCGACGAGCGCAGTCCACATGTATCTATGATCTGAGACGTGTCCCACTGTATCTTGTTGAGTCTCTGTTTCAGACTCTCACTTCGACTAAGAAAACACGTGACGAATCATGTGCCCCTTCTACAAATAAAATGACCCAATTTTAGAGACTACTGCTCCCTTACAGATATTACTTTATGTATATAGACTGAAGCGGCGAGTGAAAATTTGTACCAAGGCCAGGAATCGAACCCTGGTTCTCCTGCTTACTAGGAAGGTACGTTAGCCACTAAGCCACCTTGCTACAGCGCTTCCCACAATTGCACCTATCACTCTGGCACACCATCCTCATTTATAAAAATTCTCACTACCGAACCAGTCTACTTTACTTTAAATTTCCCCTTACGCGCCAACAGAATTGCCGAGGCTCTCCATGGTGTGGAATACTACCTCAGCATTTAAAGTAAATGTGGGATCGAGCCTGAAACCCAGGTACTGGCTCTTGACAATTTCAGAGACTTTACTGGTCTTATACAGACATGGTTTTATGTACATACACTCAAGCGCCAAGTACAAATTTTTTACCAAGTCTGGAAATCGAACCCCGGTCTCCTGCTTTTACTAGGCTTGTAAGTACCTGCATCTACATCTACATCTATATAAATACTCCGCAATCTACCATACTGTGCGTGGCGGAGGGTACCTCGTACCACAACTAGCATCTTCTCTCCCTGTTCCACTCTCAAACAGAGCGAGGGAAAAATGACTGCCTATATGCCTCTGTACGAGCCCTAATCTCTCTTATCTTATCTATGTGTTCTTTCCGGAAATATAAGTTGGCGGCAGAAAAATTGTACTGCAGTCAGCCTCAAATCCTGGTTATCTAAATTTCCTCAGTAGCGATTCACGAAAAGAACGCCTCCTTTCCTCTGGGTTTCAGACTGGATTCTCCATTTAAATTCGATCTTGAAATACTATTCCGGGACATGGAGAGGCTCGACAATTCTGTTCATGTGTAAGGGGGAATTTGAAGTAGACTGCGGCAACAGTCTGAATTTGGATCGAGGAGGGAGGCATACCAGGGTAATCCGTGCAGTTGTGTCAATCGCTGTGCCAAGGTACACTACTGGCCATTAAAATTGCTACACCAATAAGAAATGCAGATGATAAACGGGTATCCATTGCGCAAATATATTATACTAGAACTGACATGTGATTACATTTTCACGCAGTTTGGGTGCGTAGATCCTGAGAAATTAGTACCCAGAAAACCACTCTGGCCGTAATATCGGCCGTGATACGCCTGGGTATTGAGTCAAACAGAGCTTGGATGGCGTGTACAGGTACAGCTGCCCATGCAGCTTCAACACGATACCACAGTTCATCAAGAGTAGTGACTGGCGTATTGTGACGAGCCAGTTGCTCGGCCACCACTGACCAGACGTTTTCAATTGGTGAGAGATCTGGCGAATGTGCTGGCCAGGGCAGCATTCTCTGTATCCACAAAGGCCCACACAAGACCTGCAACATGCGGTCGTGCATCATCCTGCTGAAATGTAGGGTTTCGCAGGGATCGACTGAAGGACAGAGCCACGGGTCGTAACACGTCTCAAATATAACGTCCACTGTTCAAAGTGCCGTCAATGCGAAAGAGAGGTGACCGAGACGTGTAACCAATGGCACACCATACCATCACGCCGGGTGATACGCCAGTATGGCGATGACGAATCACTGTACACAATGTGGCGATCCGATGGCAGGCTGTGGGTATGGCGAATGCCCGGTGAACGTCATCTGCCAGCGTGTGTAGCGGCAATAGTAAAATTCGGAGGCGGTGGCGTTATGGTGCGGTCGTGTTTTTCATGGAGGGGGCTTGCACCCCTTGTTGTTTTGCGTGGCACTATCACAGCACAGGCCTACATCGATGTTTTAAGCACCTTCTTGCTTCCCACTGTTGAAGAGCAATTCAGGGATAGCAATTGTATCTTTGAACATGATCGAGTACGGTCTGTGGCAGAGTGGCAAAGTGGCTACACGACAATAACATCCCTGGCCTGAAACCTATAGAATACCTTTAGGATGTTTTGGAACGCCGACTTCGTGCCAGGTCACACCGACCGACATCGATACCTCTCCTAAGTGCAGCACTTCGTGAAGAATGGTTTGCCATTCCCTGAGAAACCTTCCAGCACCTGACTGAACGTATGCCTGCGAGAGTGGAAGCTGTCATCACGACTAAGGATGGGCCGACACCATATTGAATTCCACCATTGCCGATAGAGGGCGCCACGAACTTTTAAGTCATTTTTAGCCAGGTGTTCGGATACTTTTGATCACACAGTGTATGCGGCGAACATCAACACAAAAAAGTTACGCTTCTTTTCAACTTTTTCGCCAGTGAGAATTTCTGTTAAACACGATACATTTTTTATTTGACAGATACGCCAAAAAACACTGTAACGGTCAAATATTTTGCAAACACAGCAAAATTTTACCTTGAGCTTCCAGCATGCTGGAGTAGCTTGGGTCAGCAATTTCTGTTAATCAGTAGGACGATAAACAACCGCAAGTTGGAAATTTTTACTTTTTATTCAATCGATGGCTAGTTTCGGACGGAAACTCATTTTCCAATCACCACAACGAAATCCAAAATGGCATTTCCATATATGTCAAAAACGTACAATGAACATTTACAGTGCATACACATAACTGTACACCGTAAATGCACATTTTTGACATCTTCGGAAATATCATTATCGACTTCGTCATGATGATCCGAAAATGGGTCTCGGCCCGAAACTAGTCATCGGTTGTATAAAAATTAAAAATTTGCAACTTGGATCTAGTTTCGCGTTCTGCCAAAATTTTACAAATTTTTTGGTCGTGTACAGGAGCATTTACGCGAAAACCAAATTTTTAATATTTGAGTACTTTTTCGGCGCGGCTATGTTTCCCGTTTTCAGCACCCGTCTTAATGAACAGTCCGGTGAAGAATGAATCTGGACGACTACATCAGAATTTCCAGAGAGGCCCCGTAGTTTTCCCCGCTGGCGGGGTTTCACAAGGCGACGCTCGCCCACGTGGTGTTAGAGCGACATCGCTAAACGCGACAGAGAAAGTCCGGCACATGCCCGACCGCCGGTTAGCGTAACCACCTGTCCGTATGTACCACCTATCCGTTCCTCACTGACCTAGCAGAAAGCATCTGCAGTTATGCTCACAAGCGGCTCATACATACTATCATCTCCTTTCCGTAAAGGCCAAGAATAAAAGCATACGTTGAACTAACCCAGAGACTGTGCAGGAAATCAAAAATGGTTCAAATGGCTCTGAGCGCTATGGGTCTTTACTTCTAAGGTCATCAGTCCCCTAGAACTTAGAACTACTTAAACCTAACCAACCTAAGGACATCACACACATCCATGCCCGAGGCAGGATTCGAACCTGCGACCGTTGCAGCAGCGCGGTTCCTGATTGAAGCGCATAGAACCGCTCGGCCACCTCGGCCGGCTTCAGGAAATCCATCGACGGACCTACATCTGCATTAATTTTCCAAAGTCCATCTTACGGTCACTTCGTGAGATATAAATAGCAGGAAGCAAAATATTTGTTCATTCTTCTAGGAAGGTACCCTCTTGGAACAGAATCAGACAGTCATGCAGAACACCTGTCTTGCATTGTCTGCCACAGGACTTGGCTAACATCTCTATGACGCTGTCGCACTTCTGTAACGAAACGCGCTGCTCTTCTTTGCACCTTCTTTATTTCCATTATCGATCTTACCTGGAACGGATCCCATACTGTTGAGAAATATTCAAGTATTGGTCCCACTGAACATGTTCTGAGGCATCAAAGGATCACGAATTTAGCATTGGAGGGCAGCGTGGAGGGTAAAAATCGTAGAGGGAGATCAAGAGATGAACGCACTAAGCAGATTCAGAAGGATGTAGGTTACAGTAAGTACTGGGAGATGAAGAAGCTTGCAGAGGAGAGTGTAGCATGGAGAGCTGCATCAAACTAGTCTCAGGACTGAAGACCACAACAACAACAACAAGTGTTTTGTAAGCTACTTCCTTTGTTGATGGACTACATTTCCAAAGGATTGTTTCAATGAATCTCAACCTGGCATCTGCCTTCCCTGCGATTAGTTTTATGTGGTCGTTCCACTTCAGATAGCTCCATACGCATACCACTTCATACTAGGGCCGTTCAGCAAGTAATGCACGGAGAAGATATAAGCCCGACTCCAGCTCCCTGAGTATTCAGCGCACCTGATGATGACAACGCGGAAGTTTGCCGTTTTATTGTGCCCGTCGGACACTGACTTCCGGCCATTCACTTGTGAACTTTTTCGTCACAATATGCAGTAGTGTTTGGAACCGTCAATATCAAGCATAAATACATGTAAATTCACTTACGTCACTAAGTGGAGTAACATGGGCTTCACTAATCTCTGTTAAGAAAAACAAAGATGACGACAACAACAACAATTATGACGATGATGATCATGATCACACACGAACACAAAACATGGCAAAAAGGCGGGTTCAGATTCTAATTGCCTGAGTGAAATAACTTAAAAAAGTTGAACCAAAACCGAAAATTTCGTTAGATGCAAAATTGGAAACAACATAGCCTCTCACTCAAAAATATTTATAACAGGCAACGCATCTCAAGATACACTAAACTTAAACAAAGATTAAGTCGTAAACCAATATGTCTATGCTTCACATAAAGCTTTTTTAACGGGGAAGTATGTACAGAAAGTATTGAAAACAGAACGAAGAATTCCGCGAAAAGTCCGCGGACCAAAACGCACAGGTGGATCATTCAGGTTAAGGAGCAATCAAGTCAAGTCATTCAGAGGGCCATTAGGAAATTCAGATTAAACTTTACGACCATATCAAGAGAATTAAATCAGACAGACTTACAAGATAATTAATAATTTTATTAAATTAGGATCAAGGGAAAAAACACATATCGTGAAATGGATTGGGTAATTAAGAAAAAAATAATCTAAGTTGGGAGGGGTCAGACAAGAAGACATACAGGAGTGAGAAATTTTTCAGTCGTAAGTATAACAATTGAAAGAAGATAAGGAGGAAAAAGGCCTAGCAGGAAACTTTGATGGCTTAGTCTGAAGAGGAAACGAGCTCGTAGCAAAGGAATGAAAGAAAAATTGGCCAAATGCGTGGGACTCGCACACTGAGGGTTCTGTACAAACTTCATTATGTATGTAGATAGTTCATCCGTTCTACGATTTTTGCCTGTTATCGACATTGGTACTGGCAAGATATCGGTCCCAGGAATTCCAAGACTATCGAAATATATAAATGGCCGTATCTCTTGATTGCATTGCCTTAGAAGCTTCACTTTTTTTTATATAGCCTAGACCTTAATATGTGACTAATTTGTACTTGATATGTCTACCTGTTCCTCAGAAAAAGGAAATGCCCGCATCTCGTGGTCGTGCGGTAGCGTTCTCGCTTCCCACGCCCGGGTTCCCGGGTTCGATTCCCGGCGGGGTCAGGGATTTTCTCTGCCTCGTGATGGCTGGGTGTTGTGTGCCGTCCTTAGGTTAGTTAGGTTTAAGTAGTTCTAAGTTCTAGGGGACTTATGACCACAGCAGTTGAGTCCCATAGTGCTCAGAGCCATTTGAACCATTTTTTTGAAAAAGGAATTTAAACAGTCTGAGACCAACTGACGGACAACAAGGTGAGCCTACACTATGTGATCAAAAGTATACGGACACCTGACTGAAAATTACTTACAAGTTCGTGGCGCCCTCCATTGGTAATGCTGGAATTCATGGAATTCAGTATGGTGTTGGCCCACCCTTAACCTTGATGACAGCTTTCACTCTCGCAGGCATACGTTCAATCAGGTGCTGGAAGGTTTCTTGGGGAATGGCAGCCCATTCTTCACGAAATGCTGCACTGAGGAGAGGTATCAATGTCGGTCGGTAAGGCCTGGCACGAAGTAGCCGTTCCAAAACGCCCCAGAAGTGTTCTACAGGATTCAGGTCAGGACACTGTGAAGATGAGTCCATTACAGGGATGATATTGTCGTGCAAACATTTCGCCACAGGCCGTGGTCAATCGTGTTGAAAGGTGCAGTCACCATCCCCGAATTGCTCTTCAACAGTGGGAAGCAAGGTGTTTAAAACATCAGTGTAAACCTGTGCTGTGATAGTGTCACGCAAAACAACAAGGGGCGCAAGCCCCCTCCATGAAAAACACGACCAGACCATACACGACCGCCTCCGAATTTTACTGTTGGCACCACACACGCTGGTAGATGACGGGCATTCGCCATACTCACACCCTGCCATCGGATCGCGACATTGTGTACCGTGATTCGTCACTCCACACAACGTTTTTCCACTGTTCAATCGTCCAATGTTTACGCTCCTTACACCAAGCGAGGCTTCGTTTGGCATTTACCGCTCGACAATGAAATCTAAGTTTTCCCCTCCCGCCTAATTCTGATAGTACTTGCAGTGGATCCTGATACAGTCTGAAATTCCTGTGTGATGGTCTGGATAGATGTGTGCCTATTACACATTACGACCGTCTTCAACTATTGGCGGTCTCTTGTTAGTCAACAGACAAGATTGGCCTGAACACTTTTTGGCCGCGCGGGGTCGCCGAGCGGTCTCAGGCGCCTTGTCACGGTCCGTACGGCTACCCCCGACGGGGGTTCTAGTCCTCCCTCGGACATAGGTATGTGAGTGTGTGTGTTGTCCTTAGCGTAAGTTAGTTTAAGTTAGATTAAGTGTCGTATAGGCTTAGGGACCGATGACCTCCGCAGTTTGGTCCCATAAGACCTTAACCCCTCCCCCCCCCCCCCCCCACACACACACACGCGTACGCTGTACGTGTCCCTTCACGTTTCCACTTCCCTATCACATTGGAAGCAGTGGACCTAGGGATGTTTACGAGAGTGGAAATCTCGCGTACAGACGTATGAAACAAGTGACACCGAATCACCTGACCACGTTCGAAGTCCGTGAGTTCCGCGGAACGCCCCATTCTGCTCTCTCACTACGTCTAATGACTAATGGGGTCGCTGATGTGGAATACCTTGCAGTAGGTGGCAGCACAATACACAATATGAAAAACGTATGTTTTTTTTTGTTTTTTTTTGGGGGGGGGGGGGGGGGGGGAAGGGGGGGTCCGGATACTTTTCACAACATAGTGTATATTGAATCCGTTTTTACCGATTGAGATAGGGAATCCTAAATATTGGCATTGAGGAAGGCAACCCAGTATTTGCTATTATTTTGCACAGCCCCAAATGGACTCATTCACTCACAAATTATTAATAGCGATAGTTCAAATGGTTCAAATGGCTCTAAGCACTATGGGACTTAGCATCTGAGGTAATCAGTCCCCTAGACTTAAGAACCACTTAAACCTAACTAACCTAAGGACATCACACACATCCATACCCGAGGCAGGATTCGGGCCTGCGACCGTAGCAGCAGCGCGATTCCGGACTGAAGCGCCTAGAACAGCTCGGCCACAGAGGCCGGTAATAGCGATAATTAATAGTGCGAGTAACAAATACAATGCTCAAAAGAATTAGGGGAACATGACTTACGCGTCTGCGAAAATACCTTCAGAAATAATTGATTACTGGGTATACCACCAAATTATATCATTATGTTACACAAATTAAGAACAAAACGAAACGGCATTACATCGTCGATCGATTACAAAAACGGGAAATGAAATGTCCGACAGGTGTCGAAAATAAAGTGGAAAAAAAATCGTTCATCCCGTCATCCTGGGTGCTTTTCATTGAAGTTTCAGTGCTTCAGTGATATGTATGTCCTCCATGTCTTCACTGTTTGACACCTACGTGCCATGCTCCACATGTCTAAGGAGGTAGCCTGAGGAATCCGTTTAAGAGCACGTGAGAGTTTTTGGAGAGTCTGTGGTGGAATAGGACGTCCACGAATACGTCTGTCAAACATGTCCCACATATGAAGGATGGGGTTTGTGTCGGGACTCACTACCGGTCATTCTTTGCTTCAATGTCCAGGCTTCGGAAGAGATACCTGATGATGCCCACCAAACAGACCCTGGAATTATAAGGAATTCAGGGCCACAACCGTCTGCAGCAGCCACCGAATCGCCCAACGGGTTCTGTTCGATGTATTGCGTGGTGATAAGGCGACCATGCACAATGGCAATACCGAGCGAGGTGGGGCAGTGGTTAGCACACTGGATTCGCATTCGGGAGAACGACGATTCAATCCCGCGTCTGGCAATCCTGATTTAGGTTTTCCGTGATTTCCCTAAATCGCTTCAGGCAAAATGCCTGGATGGTTCCTTTGAAAGGGCACGGCCGACTTCCTTCACCATCCTTCCCTAATCCAATGAGACCGATTACCTCGCAGTTTGGTCTCTTCCCCCAAATCAACCCAACCCCAACAATGGCAAATTCCCTATGGCTCTCAATACTGACGGTTCCCTGCAACATCACAGGGTCTTGGAAATCTGTCCACTTTCTGGACAACATTTGCCAGATACCGTTCATCACGGGTCTCCACACACGAACACGGCTATCAAGTTGCGTCAGAAGGTATCTAGACTCGTCTGCGAATAGCACATGTTGCCAGTTGACACAGGAACAGCGGAAGTGAAGGCGCGTTGCAGGATGACTTGCCAAGCGGGGTGCTCGACAGGACGTCTGGGTCGTACTGTCGTTTCTCGTAAGCTGTTCATTACATTCTGATCGGACACAACAGCTCCAATGGCCTTTCTGAGAAGGTCTTTGAGTGCTCTGGCGGTATCTGCACAACGCCGCAATGCAGAGATGGCGAGATATCGGCCTCCACGTGCGCTTTATAATGCGCCGGCGTAATTGTCCAACTCGCCTTGTTTGCGGATCTGTCTCTTTGCGGCATGTTCACAATCTATGGATGACACATTGAGAGGCATTGGCGTCTGCAGCAACACGAGCGAAAGTCCATCCTTTTTGGGTCAAACCGACCGCCCTTGTGACTTGCACTGCGTTAACATGTCATATTGCATGTGCAACATCCGCAGATGACAACTGGCATCTATGTACCTCACTAGAAAACACTGGGACACCGGGACTGACTCCCTTCCGAGGGGTAAGCTGACACAGTAAACCATAACACAGCCCACAGATCGCGAATAGTCTTAACTGTTGCCTACATCTCAAGACACGCAATAAGACCACAGGTACAGCCTGTATCAAAACAGACGTAACATACCGCACATTGATACACGAGTTCCCCTAATTCTTTCGAACAGTGTACATGGTGTCAGAGTAATTTCAGTATTATTAAATAATATTCTGCTGGCCGAGGTGGCCGAGCGGTTCTATGCGCTACAGTCTGGAACCGCGCGACCTCAGGCATGGATGTGTGTGATGTCCTTAGGTTAGTTAGGTTTAAGTAGTTATAAGTTCTAGGGGACTGATGACCTCAGAAGTTGAGTCCCATAGTGCTCAGAGCCATTTGAACCATTTTTGAAATAATATGCTCGTGGAAGACTGATGATCTACATCTACATCTACATCCATACTTCGCAAGCCACCTGACGGTGTGTGGCGGAGGGTACTTTGAGTACCTCTATCGGTTCTCCCTTCTATTCCAGTCTCGTATTGTTCGTGGAAAGAAGAATTGTCGGTATGCCTCTGTGTGGGCTCTAATCTCTCTGAATTTATGCTCATGGTCTCTTCGCGAGATATACGTAGGAGGGAGCAATATACTGCTTGACTCCTCGGTGAAGGTATGTTCTCGAAACTTCAACAAAAGCCCGTACCGAGCTACTGAGCGTCTCTCCTGCAGAGTCTTCCACTGGAGTTTATCTATCATCTCCGTAACGCTTTCGCGATTACTAAATGATCCTGTAACGAAGCGCGCTGCTCTCCGTTGGATCTTCTCTATATCTTCTATCAACCCTATCTGGTACGGATCCCACACTGCTGAGCAGTATTCAAGCAGTGGGCGAACAAGCGTACTGTAACCTACTTCCTTTGTTTTCGGATTGCATTTCCTTAGGATTCTTCCAATGAATCTCAGTCTGGCATCTGCTTTACCGACGATCAACTTTATATGATCACTCCATTTTAAATCACTCCTAATGCGTACTCCCAGATAATTTATGGAATTAACTGCTTCCAGTTGCTGACCCGCTATATTGTAGCTAAATGATAAGGGATCTATCTTTCTATGTAATCGCAGCACATTACACTTGTCTACATTGAGATTCAATTGCCATTCCCTGCACCATGCGTCAATTCGCTGCAGATCCTCCTGCATTTCAGTACAATTGTCCAGTGTTACAACCTCTCGATACACCATAGCATCATCTGCAAAAAGTCTCAGTGAACTTCCGATGTCATTCACAAGGTTATTTATGTATATTGTGAATAGCAACGGTCCTATGACAGTCCCTGCGGCACATCTAAAATCACTCATACTTCGGAAGACTTCTCTCCATTGAGAATGACATGCTGCGTTCTGTTACCTAGGAACTCTTCAATCCAATCACACAATTGGTCTGATAGTCCATATGCTCATACTTTGTTCGTTAAACGACTGTGGGGAACTGTATCGAACGCCTTGCGGAAGTCAAGAAACACGGCATCTACCTGGGAACCTGTGTCTATGGCCCTCTGAGTCTTGTAGACGAATAGCGCGAGCTGGGTTTCACACGATCGTCTTTTTCGAAACTCATGCTGATTCCTACAGAGTAGATTTCTAATCTCTAGAAAAGTCATTATACTCGAACATAATACGTGTTCCAAAATTCTACAACTGATCGACGTTAGAGATATAGTTCTGCACATCTGTTCGACGTCCCTTCTTGAAACGGGGATGACCTGTGCCCTTTTCCAATCCTTTGGAACGCTACGCTCTTCTAGAGACCTACAGTACACCGCTGCAAGAATTGGGGCAAGTTCCTTCGCGTACTCTGTGTAAAATCGAACTGGTATCCCATCGGGTCCAGCGGCCTTTCCTCTTTTGAGCGATTTTAATAGTTTCTCTATCCCTCTGCCGTCTATTTCGATATCTACCATTTTGTCATCTGTGCGACAATCTAGAGAAGGAACTACAGTGCAGTCGTCCTCTGTGAAACAGCCTTGGTAAAAGACATTTAGTATTTCGGCCTTTAGTCTGTCATCCTCTGTTTCAGTATCATTTTGGTCACAGAGTGTCTGGACATTTTGTTTTGATCCACCTACCGCTTTGACATAAGACCAAAATTTCTTAGGATTTTCTGCCAAGTCAGTACTCATTGAACGCCTCTCGCATAGCCCTCCTCACACTACATTTCGCTTCGCGTAATTTTTGTTTGTATGCAAGGCTTTGGCTATGTTTATGTTTGCTGTGAAGTTCCCTTTGCTTCAGCAGCAGTTTTCTAACTCGGTTGTTGTACCACGGTGGCTCTTTTCCATCTCTTACGATCTTGCTTGGCACATACTCATCTAACACATATTGTACGATGGTTTTGAACTTTGTCCACTGATCCTCAACACTATCTGTACTTGAGACAAAACTTTGAGACAAAACTTTTGCTGTCGAATGAGACTGATGGCATACTAGCTAAGAGAAATGGAAGGTACCAATACAGGATTAATCAAATCTGCAGAAGTTGAGAAGTCTGGAAAGAGCGAAAGATAAAAGGGCACAGTTAACACATGATACGGAAAAAGTATGTGTAAGTATGAGAAGAGTCTGGGATGGTAACAAAATTTCTAGTTCATTGTTGGACGTGTGGAAGGCAGCCGGGATGTGTCAAGAGGGAAGCAATGCAGATGGTAACAGGTGGAGTCCTAATCTCCTCAACAAGTTGGATCCAGGCGCCATCATTGCTGGACAACATCGGCAACACGTTGGCAGCTACGGGCAACAGCCTTTTCCATCAGCAGTATTCCCCGGCCTTCCGGCAGTATTTCCGTGCACTGCAACCAAATTGCAACAACGTTGACTGCAACACAATTGCGGCCACGCGTTGCTGCAAAATATGGTGCGCGCAGACGCACCTTTACGACACAAGCATCAGAGCTGGCAACAATGTTTACATCGCCTGACACGATTAAAGGCGACTTGGGATAAAACCGAATGAAGCTTGGTGCACCGCACTGGCTATGCTCCCAGACGTCTGTTCATACCTCTCGCGGCAGAGTTGCGAATGGATGCGTACAGCGCTTAGGCCGCTGCTGCTGCTGACGTCACGAGGTGTCGCTTTCACCACCGACGTAACTACCAGTTATGTGGAACGCTCAGACGATAGCATATCTATCGGACAGCCCGCAGCGTTTCTGTCGCATGCGTGATGCGCACAGTACAGCGCCTCTGGGCTTCACTGTATTTGGGTTGGGTTGTTTGGGGGAAGAGGCCAAACTGGCGGTCATCGGTCTCATTGGATGAGGGAGGGACGGGGAAGGAAGTTGGCCGTGTCCTTTCAAAGGAACCATCCCGGCATTTGCCTGGAGCGAATCAGGGAAATCACGGAAAACCTAAATCAGGATGGCCGGACGCGGGATTGAACCGTCGTCCTCCCGAATGCGAGTGCAGTGTCCAACCACTACGCCACCTCGCTCGGTCTCACTATATTTCTTCAACCATTTTTGCACAAGGCGTGTCTGAAAAATTTGATAAATCGTCTCAGATAGGAAATAAAAGTTACAAACAGAGTGCCTTTCCAAAGAAATTAATTAGCTGACTGCGAATTTCTTTACATCAGCAGTACTAGAGACATGTCTACTATCCAATAGCGACATATTTGTGCCGGATCGGAATTCGAACCCGGATTTCCCGATTAAAGCGGGCAGGGATCGAAACCTGAGGCGTGGCCACGACGCCTCCCCCTTCCTGTCCCCGAACCTCCCCCTCCGAATTTTTTCCATCAACTGCGAAATCCGGGTATAATTTTAATACAAAATATTTCTGTTATAGACAAGACATTGCAAAGAATTTATAACAAATTACATCACCATGAACTAAATTTTAGCACTTAAATTCGTGTGTCCATCTTCAACAGACGGATGAACACAAAACATCTACGAACAAATAATAAAACTGTAATTGCTACAGCCGCGCGGGATTAGTCGCGCGGTCTAGGGCGCTGCAGTCATGGACTGTGCGGCTGGTACCGGCGGAGGTTTGAGTCCTCCCTCGGGCATGGGTGTGTGTGTTTGTCCTTAGGATAATTTCGGTTAAGTAGTGTGTAAGCTTAGGGACTTATCAGTTAAGTCCCATAAGATTTCACACACATTTGAACATTTTGAAATTGCTACAATTATATTGCTTAGGTAACTACTACACGGTCGCCGGCCGCTGTGGCCGAGCGGTTCTAGGCGCTTCAGTCTGGAACCGCGCGACAGCTACGGTCGCAGGTTCGAATCCTGCATCGGGCATGGATCTTTGTGATGTCTTTAGGTTAATTAGGTTCAAATGGCTCTGAGCGCTATGGGACTTAACTTCTGAGGCCATTAGTCCCCTAGACTTAGAACTACTTAAACCTAACTAACCTAAGGACATCACACACATCCATGCCCGAGGCAGGATTCGAACCTGTGACCGTAGAATCTGCGACCGTAGAGCCGCTCGGCCACCCCAGTCAGCGGTAGTTAGGTTTAACCAGTTCTAAGTTCTAGGGGACTGATGACCTCAAATGTTTAGTCCCATAGTGCTCAGAGCCATTTGAACCATTTGAACTACACGGTCGAAGAAAATCACAATAAAGATGTAAAGAAATGCCGTTATGCTCACCCACGTGGGCGTCTCGTCTGCAGACAGTGTTCATTGGTACCATTTCGATAACCATTTCACCTCGTGTCAAGGTCCATTACGGTGGTCGACCCCTGCCCAGTACTCCCCAGTTGTGACGGATGGTTCACAAAGACATTGCGCAAATAATTTGTGAAGAGCTGTTAATAGGAAGAAGTGCACTCAAATGTACTATGATTGTCTTAGAGATATTGCAAATTTTCAAGAACAATTTTCCCATCATCTCGGGATAAGTAGTAAATCAGACATGCGTTTAAACCACGCGAAAGCGTGTGTCTTCGCGGTCCGGAAAAAAGCATCCTCTGGGAATAGAAGAAGCCGGGAGTTTATTGTGCAAGCCGGGGTGCGAAGGTAGCACGCGAGGATCTTCTGTACCAGCATCCATATATCAAACGCTGATCCACATGTTAAACTGCGTTCGTCAGTGTCCGAGAAGTGGCACTGTGCGCAGAGTGGAGAATCTGTCAGCTCGATTGCGTACAATTTTCGTCTTGTCACTTATTTCCAGTTGACCTCATGGTAGCACATTGCTCGTACACATGTAGCGAGGATGAGCTATTGAAATGCTCTCCACACAGCAGGCCATACTGTGGCCAGGCTTCTACTCCCATGCATGTTGCGAGGGATCGATCTCAGCAGCGAGCCCTCGGAGCTCGAGTGGTGGATCTACATCTAAATCTACATCTACATGGATACTCTGCAAATCACACTTAAGTACCAGATTGAATCTTCGCTAAATGGAAATGGAAATGACCGTTTGGCGTCATTGCCGGGAGGCCCCTTACGGGGCAGGTACGGCCGTCTTGGTGCTGGTCTTATTACATTCGACGCCACACTGGGCGACCTGCGCGCCGGATGGGGATGAAATGATGATGAAGACAACACAACACCCAGTCCCTGAGCGGAGAAAATCCCCGACCCAGCCGGAAATCGAACCCGGGCCCCCTAGGACGGCAGTCCGTCACGCTGACCATTCAGCTATTGGGGCGGACGCTCGGTAAATGGAAGGGTTTTACGTCTTGCCCGCCCTATATATGGAAGTAAAAACATCGTTTGACGAAACACGAGAGCATATTGTTGAGTACAGGCCTCCCAATTCATCAGCGCTACTGGTTTCGGCTATCTTAAACGTGCTCTGGTGAGCATAGGTGTGTTGGGTTCTATCTATAAATTAATCGATCGAACCACGTATTTGTGAAGATACATGAAGGTACTATTCTATCTTGGTTTCGTGCATTGTTACAGGGTGCTGCAAATAAAAGTGGGCCGGACGAGTGAATGCGGTTGGACGTGAATTTGTGGCAGCATTAAGGGAGGAAAAAAAGTCTTACAATTCCTACCAACAGGATGGAGCAACTGCCCATACAGGCAGCCGAACCTTTGGGCACATTTACACGATCTTCACGTCTGACAGAGTTCTTAGCAGAGGTCAGTCTGGTCGCCGCCCTAGCTGGCCACCAAGGTCACCCGATCTGTCACTGTGCGAGTACTTCGTGTGCCGATCGGTCTAAGGCGCTGCAGTCATGGACTGTGAGGCAGATCCCGGCGGAGGTTTGAGTCCTCCCTCGGGCATGGGTGTGTGTGTCTGTCCTTAGGATAATTTAGGTTAAGTAGTGTGTAAGCTTAGGGACTGATGACCTTAGCAGTTAAGTCCCATAAGATTTCACACACATTTGAACATTTGAACTTCGTGTGGGGAGCCCTCAAATTTAAAGTTTGTCGCAACAATCCTCATAGTCTTCAGGAACTGCAGCAGAACGTTTGGGATAAAATTGTAGCAATTCCATCAGTCCAGTTTCGACACGCCTTCAGCAACTTTCTGACCCAGAAGTGCCGAGGGATGAACGATGGTCACTTTCAGCATTTGCTATAGTCAAGTTACTATTGTATTTCCTTTCCCCTGTTGTGTTTCTTTGTACTCTGTAGCTCTCTGCTCCGGATCACTTCCACGAGGCGTATTTTTTAAGTAAATACGGTTTTGAAATTAAAAAAAGACGTGCTAGGATATCTCAATAATTTTATTTCTACATGAAAGCCTGTACCTTAATCTACGCACTGACGCCATTACAGTCTGATTCTTCCTTGTTTACTATGTGTACTGAGTGTTTTAGATGCCTCCGATAATCGTGAGTACCGCCGACTGTGAAGTACGGGCTGTTATAAGATTTCTTAGTGCTAAAGGCCTAAAAGCAATCGATATTCATCGTGAGATCTGTGCAGTTTACGGAGAAAACATTATAAATGATGGAATAGTAAGAAAGTGGATGAGAGCATTTAAAGGTGGCCGCACAAATGTGCATGATGAACAACGGAGTGGGCGTCCTTCGGTCGTTAATGAAAGTTTGGTGCAGGAAGTGGACAATAAGGTGAGAGAAAACAGACGCTTTACGATGTCCTCCTTGCGGGATGACTTTCCTAATGTTTCTCGTAGTGTTTTGCATGGCATTGTGACCGAGCACCTGAATTACCGAAAATTGTGCGCACGTTGGGTACCGAAAATGTTGACGAATGTGCACAAAACCAAACGTTTAGACAGTACATTGTCTTTCTTTGAGCAGTACCACAACGACGGTGATGATTTCTTAATCCAAACTGGTACGGGCGATGAAACATGGGTTGTCTACGTCACACCAGAATCAAAGCAAGAGTCCATGGAAGTTGAGCAAGGGCATCGTTTTGCTGCAAGACAATGCCCGTCCGCATGTGGCGAATCAGACCTAAGATCTCATCACATCTTTTCGATGGGAAACTCTAGATCATCCTCCGTGCAGCCCCGATCTTGCGCGCAGTGACTACCATCTGTCCCTGCACTTGAAGAAACACCTGGGCGGTCAGCGTCTTCAAGACGATGACGAAGTCAAAACAGTGGTGATGCAGTGGTACAACGTTATGACAAGTGCCTCAGTATTGACGTAAATTATGTAGAAAAGTAGATTAAGGTACAGGCTTTCATGTAAAAAGTAAAATTATTGAGATATCTTAGCACGTCTTTTTTCAATTTCAAAACGGTACTTACTTAAAAAATACGCTCGTATTTGCCCCACCCAGTACAAGAGACTATCCCAGAATCAGGTACCAAGAATTTAAAAATTTCAAGTGGCATAGTCTTATGTTAAAAGTAACACAATCAGACAAGTATTGCTGTTACATACTGTGTGTTTGTCTCGAGGCAGCGTAGTTGATGCCGCACAAATACCCGGACTTTATTCTTTCAGTGTTTGAGAATAAGAGCACTTAGCGACCTCCAACGAACTTTTAAAAATAATTTCAAACCTTTCCTAAGGCTTTTCTCGCTTACATGGTTAAATCACACTAAGTCATTTATAAAGTAATAGGACGTTCGAAGCTCTTTTGTACCCGGGAGTTCGATTGTTTCAGTAATCTGGAGTTTACTCGTGAGTCGATAAAGGTATACAGTGTCCCACACATTTAGCTATATGATAGTCTTTGACATTTCTGGAGCACAATTGACGATTCTTGTTGCAAGCAGGAGTAGAAGGCTCGAGTGACCTAGGACGTTATTGACAACCTGGCGACTTCCTCGATAAATACAATCCTTTTAAGTGGTTCTGCGCATACCTCTTGCGAAGGCCATTGATATTTATGCGTCAAAGAAGCCCGTTTGTGCACGGACTCTGCGCAACTGTTTCATGGCTGACAGCCATTCGTCCCCTTTGTTCATTCAAGGGCGGAAGTTACCACAGCGCATTTCTTACTGCGCTCGGGTTGACGTCGTGAATGTGACAAGCTACGACAATGGGGGCAGCGACTTTAAGTACTAAAGAGGCTGCTATTCACTACGTTTAACGATCTTTTTGTACGAAATGTAACAAGCTATACACAGTTCTCTTGAGAGATTTCTTTTTTTTCTTGTTGTGTGTTGTTCGTTAACCGGGGACCTAGAAACGACGGAGAGGCTCCGTGGCCGCCGCAGCCGCAGTGGTCCACAACCCCACGACGACTACCGCAGTCCACCCCTCCGTCGCCCCACACCGAACCCAGGGTTATTGTGCGGTTCGGTCCCCGGTGGAGGCCCCCCCCCCCCCCCCCCCCCCCAGGAAACGTCTCACACCAGACGAGTGTAACCCCTATGTTTGCGTGGTATAGTAATGGAGTAATGGTGGTGTACGCGTACGTGGAGAACTTGTTTGCGCAGCAATCGCCGACATAGCGTAGCTGAGGCGGAATGAGGGGAACCAGCCCGCATTCGCATAGGCAGATGGAAAACTGCCTAAAAACCATCCACAGACTGGCCGGCTCACCGGACCTCGACACAAGTCCGCCGGGCGGATTCGTGCCGGGGACCAGGCGCTCCTTCCCGCTCCGGAAAGCCGTGCGTTAGACCGCTCGGCTAACTGGGCGGGCCTTTATTTTCATACTAACGTGCAGTTACTTGTGTTTTTTTATTGATTTTTTGGACAAACAGACCAGGTAAGATGCATGGAATTTCCATAGCATCTAGCGAAGTACGAGGGCGAAGAACATATTTCTCCTAGTAAGAGACCAGTTCGTTAGTGCCGTCAGAGTAGAATTGATGACATTATTGAGGAAGCCACAACCTCAGCTCGACGTGCACCGCTTCATCAAAGTGAAGTCCTCGACTGAGTTGTTTAAGTTTTGGAAAGAGTTGAAGATCGGATGGTCCCAAAGTCTGGACTGTATCGAGGACCATCGATGAGAGTGAATCCAAGGCGTCGTATTGTCGTAGATGTCGCTGCGCTCATTGGTTGTTTGGTTGGTTGGTTTTAAAGGGGGGGGGGGGGGGGGGGGGGGAAGGAACCAAACTGCTAGGTCATCGGTCCTTTGTTCCGAATAAAACAATGCCACAAGGGTGAGAATAAAATAAACGAGACTGTCAGCACAAAACAGAGAGAAAAGAAAAACCACAAGAACGACGGAAGGGCAACAAACACTTAAATGGACAAAAGGGGAGAAGAAAACCACAGAAACGCATAAAAAGGCAGAAGAGATTAAAATGACAAAACAGATTACCATGGCTGGCTGGCCATGAGAACAAAAAGGAGAAACCAGTCACTCTGCTACACATTAAAACCTCCACCCTATAACCACTAGGGTGGAGGACACTGACGCTTAAAGGACATGCGCTAAAACTTAGATCAAATGATAAAACCCACCCTCACGAATAAAACATAAAACTAAATCAGCCGATGAGGCGTTGTCAGATAAAATTAGCGGCAACGAGTCCAGTAACAGAAGATTTCGCCGCAGGGCAGTCAAAGTGGGAGAGTGCACCGGAATATGGGCCACTGTCAACCGGGGGCCGCACCGACACCGAGGCGGGTCTTCAAGGCGCAGGAGGTAGCCGTGGGTCCCCCAAGCGTGGCCAATGCGGAGCCCACAGAGAACCACAGAGTCCCTGCGAGAGGCCCGCATGGAGGACTGCCACACATTCGCAGTCTCCTTAATGGCACGCAGTTTGTTGTGCGTACTGAGACTGTGTCATTACGTTTCCCAAAGCCGAAAAACCTGCCGGCGTAAAAACAATCGCAGGTCAGTTGCTTGAATGCCGATCTCCATAAGCGGTTTCCGTGTAGCCCGTTTGGCCAGCCTGTCAACAAATTCGTTGCCTGGCATTCCAACGTGTCCTGGGGTCCACACAAACACCACTGAACGACCGGACCGTCCCAGGGCATAGATGGACTCCTTGATGGTCGCTACCAAAGGATGACGAGGGTAGCACTGGTCGATTGCTTGTAGGCTGCTCAAGGAGACAGTACACGGGAGAAACGATTCCTCGGGACATGAACGGATGTGCTCAAGAGCACGAGATACAGCCATCAACTCTGCAGTGAAAACACTGTAGCCCCACGTTCCTCCCATGGTGTAGTGAGGGAGGGAAACGATTTAGGGCCATACCTGTCGGCATTGTATTCGATCTTGCCCTTCTTAGAGACTGCTGGTGCCATACGGTCACCAGCAAGAGATGACTTAGTCAGCTTCATTCGGGTCATCCGCCCTATTGCTACCCACTCCGATCATGGGCTATACCCACGGGCGCCACCCAGCCACAGTAAAGGTCACCTGGCATGATGGCCGTTGCCGGAAGTCCTCGTGCCCCAGGAAGACAGGCATCTTCTCCTTGGCATACGAGGGGAGTTAACAGCTCAGGCATCGGCAGTGCGATCCCTGTGTTGTCAGGGGGCTACCGCCAAATGGGTAAATGAGGACCCCACCACAACGCACTGGCCACCGTGCTGGATACTGGGTGCAGAGAAATCTAATATTGTCATGGGGCGAAAGAGGAAAGGAGACAACGGAAGAAGACGACATACCCCGGAAAGTGTCCTCGTCCAAATAATTGAATTGCAGGTGGAGATGCAAAGCCATGACAATAGATTCTGGGGATCGAATCTAAGGGCACTATGGATAACTCGTGCACCACGTAAGGCATCCTTCCCCATATGGCCCGCACTTCTGTAGAATTTTGAAAGTGGCAGGTCAAACAATAGAATGGGACCTGAACTCATAGGGCCAGAAAGAGTGAGACTCCTTTTAGTCGCCTCTTACGACAGGCAGGAATACCTGGGGCCTATTCCAACCCCCGGGCCCGTAGGGGGATTTTATGCTTTTCATATCTATACGTGTGTATTAAGAAAGTAATGTAGTTTCAATGATACAGCATTAAGGATCTCTCCAAAACACGTTGTTTCGAGTATGGCTTATTACGCTACAGTGGTAGGATGTGTAAAGGTTTTGTCAGTGAGGTTCCGAACACACCACTTAATTTACGTCGTGAAAGTATATCTTTCTAACATATTATGTTTGTACACAATTTGCGAGTGAGTAAGCAATAATTATTTAATTAATGGAAAGTATATTTCAGCTTTCACAGCAGCTCATTTTATTCTAAATACGGTGAAAATTAAATTAATACAATACTGGCAATACACTAAGATAGTCAGATTCTAGTTCTGGAAACTGTAATGTTCTTTTAAAACTTGGAGAAATGAAGTTACAATGCTTCTGGTGGCAATACTGTTTACTGATACGCCGCTTTTAGTTTCACTTGAGCCACAACTGGATCTTTAATGTAAGTATCCAATTTTTTAAAAGAGCTCGAATCGCACCGAACAGAGCTCTAGCTTTCGGTAATCCGAAAGTGTTTGATTTATGGATCTTCGGCTTTACAAACTGTCGATGGTTCGTGGTGATCTTAAACAGCAACATTACAAACTCTTTGCTTTGCTGAATTTATTTAAAGTTTTGGTGGCATACGTAAATTAAACTTTACTGTCCATCATTGAACACACATCTGAAAAACAAACGAAGTTTAGAATAAGATACTCGGTTGGTTGATTGGGAGGAGGGGACCAAACAGCCAGGTCATCGGTCCCATCAGATTAGGGAAGGATGTGGAAGGAAGCCGGCCGTGCCGCAGCATTGTTTGCATTTGTTTGAAGCGTTTTAGGGAGATCACGGAGAACCTAAATCAGGATGGTCGGATGTTGGTTTGAACCGTCGTCCTCCCAAATGCGAGTCCAGAGTGTTAATCACTGCGCCACCTCGCTCGGTAAGATACTCTATAAAGCTAGAAGACTGAAAAGTGGAAACACACACACCACAACTGCCTAATGCCAGAAAAACGCCAGTAAACAGAAACAATAATACTTTGTAGCCAGCTTGTGTCCATCTACCACAACCCAAGAAACACCCACTACAACAATTTTAAGCATAAGGTACGCCATCTTTGCCACTTGAACAAATTATTTTTTGAGGTTATTATTCATCCATAAAATTTCCGATGACGATTTTGCCTACCGGTACTTGTGGTTCCCAATAAACTTATGATTGCAGTCCATAGATTCCGAAGTACATTTCGATCGTGATATTTTTCACCCTCAGGATGTCACAAACTCCTTGACTAAATGTATCCGTTTATCACGGTCTATGTCTCTTGTCGTGTCGTGGCACGTCGGCTGCCATGCACATACTGGCGTACTGGTTTGAGAAGGCTGGACATTTTCGACCGATGTCGGTCGGCGGCGGAATCCATCGGCATAGGCGCCACCGTGAATGCAGACCTAGCTGGAGCTCGTAACGTCGGTCACCGACACAATATCAGTGCTACATTTACATCTGCACTCTTCAAACCTGTTCCAGTCACATAACGGGCACGGAAAGGACAACTGTTAGATGTCTCTGTGTGTGTGTTGTAATTAGTCTAATCTCGTTTTCGAGATCCCTATGCGAGCAGTACGTAGGGGGTTGTAGTGTTATCCTAGATTCACTTCTTGAAGTTGGTTGTAGAAAATTTCTGATTAGCTTTTACGGGATATTTTCTACACGATGAAACCATTACAAAAATCACCGTAGGCTCTCAGTTTTATTATGCAAAATGCCTTTATTGCGCCATGTATACATTTCACATTACTGGCCATTTTCAAATGACTGCGGACACTACACCAAAACAATAGTAAACATGTGAGACACGTTGTTGAACATCATTATCCTTGTATATTACAACTGTTACTAAATTACTTACATTGCGTGACGGCTGTGTCACATTTAAAACCTGTCTTGTGATATGTGGGGACAAACACTTGTTTCTCACTCACTATGGTGTCGCAAAAAAGGACCGACAAGCTTTAGGGAGAGGTTCCTTGCATCAAAATAAGCAAAAAATTGTAGTAGACTTGGGCTCCAAAATGCACACCTTAAGAGTTATGAGCATATGTTCAGCAGAAGACGTGTTTGACACTAGTGAAGATGATCACGTGGTCGCAGGTCTTAAGGGATGCTTTTGCAGGCCATCTTTACTACACTTTTTTTCTTGTTTTGGTGTAAGAAACTTGTACCTAAGGCTTGTCGGCGTTTTTTGGGACACGTTGTATACATGGTCTTGCATCTTGCACATCACAACTTGCTTCCAAGCACATTTTGCACTGCACGTCTGGTCGTTGCAGATTTATTTAACAGCACAACATACGAGGGTAAGTCAATTATTATCCGCAATTTAGTTATATTTTTGCTTATTTTGGTAGTTTTACGTTGATGACGCATGCTTTGTTTATTTGTTGTCATATCTTTTCAATTTTCAAGCCGCTAGGTTAGTTTCGCTATCGCTGCCGTGCTGTTAATCATGGTTGCTCCGCTGTCTATTTGCACCAAAGAAGAGCAACGTTCAGTGATCTGTTGTTTGTGGTCGGAAGGCGTATCAGGGGCCGAAATTCATCGAAGACTTTCGGTACAGTAAGGAAACAGTGTTTTGCCACAACGGAGTGCCTACGAGTGGTTTGAAAAATTCCGAAATGGTCGTACAAGTGTTCCTCTCGATGAAGGAGCCGGACGAACGTTTACCGCCACAAATGAAGAAACCATTCAGTGTTCACGTGAAATGATTCTCTTGGACAGACGATTAACTATTGACGAAGTGGTACAGGGTCTGCAAATTAGTCACGGTTCTGACTACGAAATCGTCCACAACAGACTTGGGTTTCAGAAAGTTTGTGCAAGATAGGTCCCAAAACAATTCACACAGTTGCATAAACAAACGCGCTTGAACATCTTTAAAACACATTTGGATCGCTCTTATAACGAAGGGGACAACATCTTAGGCAGGATCATTACTGTTGACGAAACACGGATCCATCATTACGGGCCGGAGAGTAAACGGCAGAGTATGGAATGGAAACATCCAAATTCGCCGCGCAAGAAAAAATTCAAGACCCAACCGTCTGCAGGAAAACTGATGCTTACGTTTTTTTTGGGACGCACAAGGTCCAGTACTGGAACATTATGGGGAAAGAGGCACAACAATAAACAGTGTACGTTACAGTGAGATGCTTACTGCCAAGCTAAAGCCTGCAGTTCGAAGCAGACGCCGAGAATTGCTGTCAAAAGGTGTTGTGTTGTTGCACGACAATGCCCGTCCGCATAAAGCTGCCCACACTGCTCAAACGCTTCAGAAACTCAAATTTGAAGTACTGGATCATCCTCCATATAGTCCCGATCTTGCCCCTTCTATCAATTGTTTGGTCCACTCAAACAGGCATTTGCCTAGAACGAAGCACTGAAAAAGCGGTGCATTCCTGGCTCGCAGCTCAACCGAAAACCTTCTTTTATGAGGGCATGAGGAAGCTTGTACAACGATGGACCAAGTCCGTTGGAACGCAAGGAGACTATGTCGAAAAACGATGTTCTTGTAAGTTTCCTATTTGATTACGATAAAATTCTGTAACTACTTTGCGGATAATAATTGACTTACCCTCGTATCATTTTGCTTCCTTATACATAGACATATCTGGTCTAAAAATGCGGGAGACATGCATCATCCAAAGACTGTACTAAGACATGCCATTTTGCAGATAGTCGAAGTTCATCGATGGAGGCAGCTACACTCCTGTGAACACTGCGCTGTGTACTTGTTAAATCTTAATAACAATATTAGATAATGGCTCTGAAATTAATACAACTATTAAGGGTGTAATCAGTTATTCGTTACTGCTACGTAGAGGCTTCGAGATGGTATTAAATCTTTTTAAAAATTGTTGTATACCATTTATAACTTTGTTTCTACTTTCTTTACCACTACACGAAACGAAGTGGTACATCATCCATGTCCGTTGCCACTGCAGCAAAAAACAGTCCTATTTGACTAAAAACTATGCCACACAAATCCGTGAACTGATAAGATCGTTTACAATAGGGTCAGATCATAAAATCATTAACATTCATAAAATTTGGTTGACATCTAAGCGTCATGGAATCAGATAATAAACGGCTTCAGTTGTAAGACATTTATTCGTTCAATCACGACCGGTTTCGGGCGATTTTAAGTCCATCTTCAGGTGAACGAAACTGCAATAGGAAAATGGAGAAACTATAATGTGAGATCGTAAAGCACTTGTTTAGTTATAATAACGGGAATTCACTGTCCAACTGTAAATATGAAGTCGATAGGGTCGGCTTATTAAAAATGAAACACAGGTTACGCGCCAGATAATCAACAAAATGACCTAAGGAAATGGGCGGTCAAAGGGAGAAAAAAAGGCGAAAATGTAAGAGAATATCAACGAACAACGTAAGAGAACTTACACGACGTGGTTCGCGGCAGACGCACACTGGACTGCAGGCTATGGGCTGGAAACAGCTGCACGTGAAGCAGAGGTATAGTTTGACGCGGCGGCAGAAGGCAGCCGCGCGTGAAAACTGGCGACCGGCGTAATGCAGGGGAAAGTAAAGCCACCTTGCGGCGAACGGCGTCAAAGCTGACTAGCCCGATCGTTAGCAAAGGCGAATACATAATATGTAACTCATTGAAATTGGTAAGATATAGTATTAAATATTAAAAATAAATTAACAATTATGTACTAGGGCATATAGTGAGTGTGCCCAAGCCTTTGTTAAAAAATTATATAAAGGTAAAATTTAAAAAAAAAGCCACAAACGGGCCAATAGTGGAAAACTGGATAAAAAACTAACTATAGAGACGATTGAGTATCCAGAAGGTTTTTATTTACATTCCTTACTGACGTGCATAAACAAATAATCATTTTAGGAAGATTCTTCTAAAATGGTTTCATGTGTTCCTTTCCCTAAAATAGGCATGCTTGAGTATAGTCTTTGGATGATTTCTCGCAATCTTGTAACAGATGTTTATGTATGAGGAAACAAAAGAACATATTGTGCCTTTCCTTATGAGACGTGTTGTGTAATGTGTGCTTGGAAGCAGGTTGTGATGTACAACACCATGTATACGGCGTGTCCCACAAAACATCGACAAGCCTTTGGTACAGCGTTCTTACACCAAAACAGAAAAAAAAGTCTAGTAAACATGGCCTGCAAAAGCATACCTTAAGAGCTACGACCACGTGATCGTCTTCGCTACAAACACCTCTTCTACTGAACGAGTACCCACAACTCTTAAGGTATGAACTTTGGAGCCCAAGTTTACTGGAACGTATTGCTTGTTTCGGTGCAAGGAACCTCTCCCTAAAGCTTGTCGGTCCTTTTCTATGACACCCAATATATAGTGTCTACTCACACACAGTCAACATGGATTTAGAAACCATTGTTCCTGTAAAACACAACCAGCTCTTTATTCACATGACGTGTTGAGTGCTATTGACAAGGGATTTCAAAAAAATGTTCAAATGTGTATGACATCTTAGGGGACTTAACTACTAAGGTCATCAGTCCCTAAGCTTTCACACTACTTAACCTAAATCATCCCAAGGACAAACACACACACCCATGCCCAAGGGAGGACTCGAACCTCCACCGGGATCAGCCGCACAGGCCATGACTGCACCGTCTCAGACCGCTTAACTAATCCCGCGCGGCAAGGGATTTCAGATCGATTTCGTACTTCTGGATTTCCGGAAGTCATTTGTACCATACAAGCGACTTGTAGTGAAATTGCGTGCTTATGGAATATCGTCTCAGTTATGTGCCTGGATTTGTGATTTCCTGTCAGAGAGGTCACAGTTCTTAGTAATTGACGGAAAGTCATCGAGTAGAACAGAAGTGATTTCTGGTGTTCCCCAAGGTAGTGTTGTAGGCCCTTTTGCTGTTCCTTATCAATATAAACCTTTTGGGAGACAATCTGAGCAGCAGTCTTAGGTTGTTTGCGGATGACGCTGTCGTTTATCGACTAATAAAGTCATCAGAAGATCCAAACAAATTGCAAAACGATTTAGAAAAGATATCTGAATGGTGCGGAAATTGTCAGTTGACCCTAAATAACGAGAAGTGTGAGGTCATCCACATGAGTGCTAAAAGGAATCCGTTAAACTTCGGTTACTCGATAAATTAGTCTAATTTAAAAGCTGTGAATTCAACTAAATACCTAGGTATTACAATAACGAACAACTTAAATTGGAAGGAACACATAGAAAATGTTGTGGGGAAGAGTAACCAAAGACTGCATTTTATTGGCAGGACACTTACAAAATGTAACTGATCTACTAAGGACACTGCCTACATTACGCTTGTCCGTCCTCTTTTAGAATACTGCTGCGCGGTGTGGGATCCTTACCAGATAGGACTGACGGAGTACATCGAAAAATTTCAGAGAAGGGCAGCACGTTTTGTATTATCGCAAAATATGGGAGAGAGGGTCACAGAAATGATACAGGATTTGGGCTGGACATCATTAAAAGAAAGGCGTTTTTCTTTGCGACGGAATCTTCTCACGAAATTCCAATCACCAACTTTCTCCTCCGAATGCGAAAATATTTTGTTGGCACCGACCTACATAGGGAGGAACGATCACTACGATAAAATAAGGAAAATCAGAGCTGGTAAGGAAAGATATAGGTGTTCGTTCTTTCCGCGCGCTATACGAGATTGGAATAATAGAGAATTGTAGAGGTGGTTCGAAGAACCCTCTGCCTGGCACTTTGATTTGCAGAGTATCCATGTAGATATAGATACGTTCGTCGTGTGTGAGTGAGAAACAAGTGTTCGACGTGGCATGTGTGTGTGTGGGTGTGTGTGTGTGTGTGTGTGTGTGTGTGTGTGTGAGAGAGAGAGAGAGAGAGAGAGAGAGAGAGAGAGAGAGAGAGAGAGAGAAAGTGTCTATCCACATATAGCACGAAACAGGTTTAAATTTGACACCAACAACACTGCGTAAGTAATTCAAGTACAATCGTAATATGCAAGCATAATGATGTTCACTAGTGTGCTTTACCTGTTTACAGTACTTTGTATTCGCAGCCATCTGAAAGTAACAACGACCGAAGCTGGCCAGTAATGTGACATGTATGCTCGCTGCAATAGAGGCAATTTGCACAATAAAACTGACAGCCTACGGTGGTTTTTAAAATGGTTTCATCATTCAGAAGGTACATCGAGACTGTAGTCCCAGACTAGGGATAAAAATATTGTACTTCAATGTTTCGGTATATCTTCGACTGACAATTCAGTTCTTCCAAAATGTCTGTGGCACTCTCTCGCGGGTCAAACAAACCTGTGGCCACACCTGCTGCCATACTTTGGAACCGTTCAATATCTTCTGTCAGTCCCATTTGGTAAGGATCCCACACACTTTAGCAGTTTTCTAGGATGGGTAGCACGAGTGTTTCGTATGCCATCTCGTTCGTAGACTGATTACATTTCCCTAGCATTCTACAGCCAACGGCCCTGCCACAGTGGTAACACCGGTCCCCGTCAGATCACTGAAGCGCTGTCGGGCTGGGCTAGCACTTGGATGGGTGACCATCTGGTCTGCCGAGCGCTGTTGGCAAGCAGGGTGCACTCAGCCCTTGTGAGGCAAACTGATTGAGAAGTGGCTGCTCCGGTCTCGGAAACTGACATACGGCCGGGAGAGCGGTTGTGCTCACCACATGCCCCTCCATATCCGCAACCAGTGACGCCTGTGGTTGAGGATGACACGGCGGCCGGTCGGTACCTTTGGACCTTAATGGTCTGTTAGGGAGGAGTTTAGTATTCTACTAATGAATCGCCGTCTGTCACCTAATTTACCCATGAGTATGTCTATGTGACCGGTAGCGTTACACACAGGTGGACATAAATATGGAAACATCAGCAACACTACACATTAACACGTCTAATTGGGTGTAGCAGAACCGTCGGCATTGAAAACCACTTCCAGTTGTCTAGTGGTTTTCGAGGGACTCTTATACCGTTCGTCTGCAAAATAGTGGCACGCTCAGATAACGAAGATGGAGGTGGATAGCGATGATGCACCCTTCTCTCCAAACTAGACCACAAGCGCTCAGTAATATTGAGATTTGGTGGCTGTCATGGCCAGGGAAGATGCGACCTTACATAAACAGACCTGAGCGATGCGAGCTGTGTGAACAGGGGTCGTGTCATCTTGGAATACAGCATCACTAATGGGGAACAAACATTGTATCATGGGATGGACCCGATCAGCGGAAATAGTCACATACAGGGCTATTACAAATGATTGAATCGATTTCATAAATTCACTGTGCTCCATTCATTGACATATGGTCACGACACACTTGACAGGAATGATACTTACAGTAACCTTGGGTCTCATGTAAACTCATAAAGTTTTGTTCGCCTGAAGCCGCACTTCAGGTTTCTGCCGCCAGAGCGCTCGAGAGCGCAGTGAGACAAAATGGCGACAGGAGCCGAGAAAGCGTATGTCGTGCTTGAAATGCACTCACATCAGTCAGTCATAATAGTGCAACGACACTTCAGGACGAAGTTCAACAAAGATCCACCAACTGCTAACTCCATTCGGCGATGGTATGCGCAGTTTAAAGCTTCTGGATGCCTCTGTAAGGGGAAATCAACGGGTCGGCCTGCAGTGAGCGAAGAAACGGTTGAACACGTGCGGGCAAGTTTCATGCATAGTGATGTGAAAGATTCAGTGTTTAAACCTCCTCTACCAAGAAACGTGCCAGAACTGCTAGCTCGCATCAACAATGCTTTCGAACTCATTGATGGGGACATGCTGCGCCGAGTGTGGGAGGAACTTGATTATCGGCTTGATGTCTGCCGAATCACTAAAGGAGCACATATCGAACATTTGTGAATGCCTAAAAAACTTTTTGAGTTTTTGTATGTGTGTGCAAAGCATTGTGAAAATATCTCAAATAATAAAGTTATTGTAGAGCTGTGAAATCGCTTCAATCATTTGTAATAACCCTGTAATTCTTGACAGTAATGATACTTACAGTAACCTTGGGTCTCATGGAATACCACGGTGTGGTTGCCCAAACCATCACCCAACCTCCTCTATGTATACCCCTTGTCATGTAAACTCTGACAGCATGAAACAAGACTCGTCCGACCAAATATTTTTTCAACACTCCACAGTCCAGGTTTCCTATTAAGGACATTTTCATCACTGATGTGTGGCTTTGAAATTCAAGCTCTCCCCGCAGTTCCCTGCTTATGGAGTTCCCTTCATCTTGTTTTGGTGCTGACAGGGTTCGCGAGTGCGACATTCAGTTCTGCAGCGATTTTACAGTTGTTGTTCTCTCTCACTTTCCGTTACACTCCTCTTCCGTGACCGTTCGTCACTATTACTCAACACACACTTTCGTCTGCGTTGTGACTTGGCGCATGATATTTCTACACTTTCCCTGTATGAGGTATGAACTTTCGATACGGTGCCTGTTGAAACAGCATAGACTTCGGCTACCCTGGTTTCGAAAACACTCACCAAATTACCATATTAGCATCACCGAGCGAGATGGCGCAGTGGTTAGCACACTGGACTCGCATTCGGGAGGACGACGGTTCAAACCCCGCGTCCGGCCATTCTAGATTTAGGTTCTCCGTTAAATTGCTTCGGGTAAATGCCGGGATGGTTCCAATGAAATGGCACGGCTGACTTCCTTCCCCATCCTTCTCTTATTTATTGTTTATTTTGCGTTCGATATGCCAGATACCTTACAGTACTATTACATTCATCATGGGAAACTTAATTAACATGCAAATGTAACAAAATATTATTCATAATTAATTTAGTTATACACAACTGGCCATTAAAATTGCTACACCAAGAAGAAATGCAGATGATATATTATACTAGAACTGACTTGTGATTACATTTTCACGCAATTTGGGTGCATAGATCCCGAGAAATCAGTACCCAGAACAACCAGCTCTGGCCGTAATAACGGCCTTGATACGTCTGGCATTGAGTCAAACAGAGCTTGGATGGCGTCTACAGGTACAGCTGCCCATGCAGTTTCAAAACGATACCACAGTTCATCAAGAGTAGGGACTGGCGTATTGTGACGAGCCAGTTGCTCGGTCACATTGACCAGACGTTTTCAGTTGGTGATAGATCTGGAGAATGTGCTGGCCAGGGCAGCAGTCGAACATTTTCTGTATCCAGAAAGGCCCGTACAGGACCTGCAACATGCGGTCGTGCATTATCCTGCTGAAATGTAGGGTTTTGCAGGGATCGAATGAAGAGTAGAGCCACGGGCCGTAACACATCTGAAATGTAACGTCCACTGTTCAGAGTGCCGTCAATGCGAACAAGAGGTGACCGAGACGTGTAACCAATGGCACCCCATACCATCAACCGATGTGATACGCCAGTATGGCGATGACGAATACGCGCTTTCAATATGCGTTCGCCGCGATGTCGCCAAACACGGATGCGACCATCATGATGCTGTAAACAGAACCAGGATTCATCCGAAAAAAATGACGTTTTGCCCTTCCTGCGCCCAGGTTCGTCGTTGAGTACACCATCGCAGGCGCTCCTGTCTGTGACGCAGCGTCAAGGGTAACCGCAGCCATGGTCTCCGAGCTGATAGTCCATGCTGCTGCAAACGTCGTCGAACTGTTCGTGCAGATGGTTATTGTCTTGCAAACGTCTCCATCTGTTGACTCAGGGATCGAGACGTGGCTGCACGATCCGTTACAGCCATGCGGATAAGATGCCTGTCATCTCTACTGCTAGTGATACGAGGCCGTTGGGATCCAGTACGGCGTTCCGTATTACCCTCCTGAACCCACCGATTCCACATTCTGCTAACAGTCATTGGATCTCGACCAACGCGAGCAGCAATATCGCGATACGATAAACCGCAATCGCGATAGGCCACAATCCGACCTTTATCAAAGTCGGAAACGTGTTGGTACGCATTTCTCCTCCTTACACGAGGCATCACAACAAGGTTTCACCAGGCACCGCCGGTCAACTGCTGTTTGTGTATGAGAAATCGGTTGGAAACTTTTCTCATGTCAGCACGTTGTAGGTGTCGCCACCGGCGCCAACCTTGTGTGAATGCTCTGAAAAGCTAATCATTTGCATATCACAGCATCTTCTTCCTGTCGGTTAAATTTTCGCGTCTGTAGCACATCATCTTCGTGGTGTAGAAATTTTAATGGGCAGTAGTGTACATATTACAGTGCCTATAAGCCCATTGTGCATAAATTTAATCTGTCAAAAAAATTAACAATTAAACAGAATCATTTAAATGATAAAGCCAAGAAATGGCACGGTCTATAAGTCTATGCAGATCCTCCAGTGAACCGTCCCGAGAACCACGAATTTCACACGTTATTCTGTGCTGCATCGTCTGTATTTGGCCGCAGTCACAGTGAGGATCGTCCACGTAGCCGCACTTGGCCATCAGTTCGTTCCACTGTCCAACACCAGTTCTCATTCTGTTTAGTGCCACCCAGGTTCTTCAGGGAACACGATCAGCCGGGTTCTACATCTACATCTACATCTACAAATCACATTTAAGTGCCTGGTGGAGGGTTCGCAGAACCACCTTCACAATTCTCTATTATTCCAATCTCGTATAGCGCGCGTAAAGAATGAACACCTGTATCTTTCCTTACCAGCTCTGATTTCCCTTATTTTATCGTGGTGATCGTTCCTCTCTATGTAGGTCGGTGTCTACAAAATATTTTCGCATTCGGAGGAGAAAGTTGGTGATTTAAATTTCGTGAGAAGATTCCGTCGCAAAGAAAAACGCCTTTCTTTTAATGATGTCCAGCCCATATCCTGTATCATTTCAGTGACACTCTCTCTCATATTTCGCGATACTACAAAATTTGCTGCCCTTCTCTGAACTTTTTCAATGTACTCTGTCAACCCTATCTGGTAAGGATCCCACACCGCGCAGCAGTATTCTAAAAGAGGACGGACAAGCGTAGTGTAGGCAGTCTCCTTATTAGATACGTTACATTTTCTAAGTGTCCTGTCAATAAAACGCAGTCTTTGGTTAGCCTTCCCCACAACATCTTCTATGTGTTCCTTCCAATTTAAGTTGTTCGTTATTGTGATACCTAGGTATTTAGTTGAATTTGCCCACCCGGTTGGCCGTGCGGTCTATGGCACAGCTATCCGGGAGGGAAGTAGCGCCTGCTCTCCGGCACGGATCCGCCCGGCGGATTTGTGTCGAGGCCTGGTGAACCGGCCAGTCTGTGGATGGTTTTTAGGCGGTTTTCTATCTGCCTCGGCGACTGCGGGCTGGTTCCCCTTATTCCGCTTCACTTACACTATGTCGCCGATTGCTGAGCAATCAAGTTCTCCACGTACGCGTACACCACCATTACTCTACCACGCAAACATAGGGGTTACACTCGTCTGGTGTGAGACGTTCCCTGGGGGATCTACCGGGGGCCGAACCGCACAATAACCCTGGGTTCGGTGTGGGGCGGTGGAGGGGTGAAGTGGACTGCGGTAGTCGTCGTGGGGTTGTGGACCACTGCGGCCGTGGTGGGGACGGAGCCTCTCCATCGTTTCTAGGTCCCCGGTTAACATACAATACAATACAATAGTTGAATTTACGGCTTTTAGATTAGACTGATTCATCGTGTATCCGTAGTTTAATGAGTTTCGTTTAGCACTCATGTGGATGACTTCACACTTTTCGTTATTTAGGGTCAACTTCCACTTTTCGTTTTACTATATCACTTGCCGTCAATTATTACGAACTGTGACCTTTCTGACAGGAAATCACAAACCCAGTCACATAACTGTAACGATATTCCATAAGCACGCAATTTCACTACGAGCCGCTTGTGTGGTACAGTGTCAAAAGCCTTCTGGAAATGCAGAAATACGGAATCGATCTGAAATCCCTTGTCAATAGCACTCAACACTTAATGTGAATAAAGAGATAATTGTGTTTCATAGGAATGATGTTTTCTAAACACATGTTGACTGTGTGTCAATAGACCGTTTTCTTTGAGGTAATTCATAATGTCCGAACACAATATATGTTCTTAAATCCTGCTGCATATCGACGTTAACGATATGTTCCTTTAATTTAGTGGATTGCTCCTAGTACTTTTCTTGAATATTGGTGTGACCTGTGCAACTTTCCAGTCCTTGGGTATGGATCTTTGGCTCAAATGGCTCTGAGCACTATGGGACTTAACATCTGAGGTCATTCGGATCTTTCGACGAGCGAACGGTTGTATATGATTGTTAAGTATGGCCGGCCGGGTTGGCCAAGCGGTTAAAGGCGCTACAGTCTGGAACCGCGCGACCGCTACGTCGCAGGTTCGAATCCTGCCTCGGGCATGGATGTGTTTGATGTCCTTAGGTTAGTTAGGTTTAAGTAGTTCTACGTTCTAGGGGACTGATGACCTTAGAAGTTAAGTCCCATAGCGCTCAGAGCCATTTGAACCAATTTTGTTAAGTATGGAGCTAATGCATCAGCATACTCCGAAAGGGATCTAATTGGTATACAGTCTGGACCAGAAGACTTGCTTTTATTAAGTGATTTAAGTTGCTTCACTACTCCGAGAATATTTACATATACGTTACTCATGTTGGCAGCTGTTCTCAATTCGAATTCTGGAATATTTACTTCGTCTTCTTTTGTGAAGGCATTTCGGAACGCTGTGTTTAGTAACTCTGCTTTGGCAGAACTGTCTTCGATAGTATCTCTTCTTACTGAGGTGTCCATTGTTAACATTTGCTTGTTGCCATGGGTGTTTCCATTCTGCGATGGTGTCCCGATTGTTCGAGGAGTGGTTCAGAAGGGATTTCTTGACTTTAGTCGTGTCGGACCATGCCGATCAGCGTGTATTGGGAGTGTGGCGTCAGCAGCAATTTTTTCCATTTCTCTTTGGATTGCGTGCTGTCTGCGGAGTGAGGGAGGTTCAATGTTTGCCAGCACAGAGAGCCATGGTGCTGGGGTAGGTCTCACTGTTCCAGTTATTTTTCGCTAGGTGTCATTTAAGCGAATATCTACATTATTGACGTGAAACTGTTGACCCACACAGGTGTACAGTATTCTGCAACGCTGTAGACTAGAGCCAAGGAGGAAGTGCGAAGTGTCGTAGCATTACTTCCCCAGATAAGGCCTGCGAGCTACTGGATGATATTGATTCTGCCTCTGAGTTTTTAGCTGACATCCTACAGATGTTCTTTGCCTGTTAGGCTGTGGTCCAGTTTAATACCCAGGTATTTTGGTGCTCTTTCATGTCTTATATTCTAGCCTGCTACATTGAAGCGCAGCTTCCTGTCCGCTTGTTTGTTATTCAGGTGCATCACTGTGCTTACTGTTTTTGATGCATTAAGGTTCAAATACCAGGGCCTGTAGTACGAGGGTCACTCCAAAAGAAATGCACACTATTTTTGTAAAAATACAGTTTTCAAAAATGGCTCTGAGCACTATGGGACTTAACATCTGAGGTCATCAGTCCCCTATAACTTAGAACTACTTAAACCTAACTAACCTACGGACATCACACACATCCATGCCCGAGGCAGGATTCGAACCTGCGACCGTAGCGGTCACGCGGTTCCGGAGTGAAGTGCCTAGAACAGCTTGGCCACAGCAGCCGGCTTACAGTTTTCATTCTGCATGTGTGAAAGTTTTACAGTGTGTAGATACATCCTTCCCGCTTGTTTTCACACTTAGCATGTCTTCAAGATGGCTGCTACACTTGACGTTCGTCAGAAGCAACGCGTTGTCATAGAATTCCTGTGCTGTGAAAACGAGACAGTGGGAAACATCCACTAGAGGTTGAAAAAGGTGTATGGAGATGCTGCTGTCGATCGCAGTACAGTTAGTCGGTGGGCAAGCAGGTTACGTGATGAAAGCGGCCACGGCAATATTGAGGATTGTCTTCGCAGCGGCAGGCCTCGTACTGCACACACTCCAGACAATGTGCAGAGAGTTAACGAATTGGTGACTGCTGACAGACGCATCACAGCGAACGAATTGTCACGCTACGTTGGGACAGGGGAAGGAAGTGTTCGCAGAACAGTGAAAGTGTTGGCGTTAAAAAAGGTTTGTGCCAGGTGGGTTCCCAGGATGTTGACAGTGGCTCACAAAGGAACAAGAAAAACGGTATGCAGCGAGCTTTTGGAACAGTACGAGAATGGTGGAGATGAATTACTTGGAAGAATTGTGACAGGTGACGAAACATGGCTCCATCATTTTTCACCAGAGACGAAAAGGCAATCAATGGAGTAGCACCATGCAAATTCACCCAAGAAAAAAAAACTCAAAACCTCACCTTCTGCTGGAAAAGTTATGGCTACGGTGTTTTTCGATTCCGAAGGACTCTTGCTTGGGGACAGCGTGCCAAGTGGAACCACCATAAATTCTGATGCATATGTGACGACACTGAAGAAACTTCAAGCTCGACCACATCGGCAAAAGCAGGATGTTTTGCTGTTTCACGACAACGCACGGTCAGTCCAAAAACCATGGAAGCGATCACAAAACTCGGATGGGCAGCACGGAAACACACGCCTTACGGTCCTGACCTGGCTCCAAGTGACTATCAACTCTTTGGGAAACTGAAAGACTCTCTTCGTGGAACAAGGTTTGAAGATGATAACTCCCTTGTACACGCTGCCAAACAGTGGCTCCAACAGGTTGGTCCAGAATTGTACCGTCGGGTACACAGGCGCTGGTTCCAAGGTGGCGAAAGGCAGTTGAGAGGGATGGAAATTATGTGCAGAAATAAAAATATTGTTTCTAAAGGATGTATCTACACACTGTAAAACTTTCAAACATATAGAAGATGGATTTATAAAAAAATAGTGTGCATTTCTTTTGGAGTGACCCTCGTAGTTATAAAGCTGCACCAAGTCAGAATTTAGGCCTGATTCCAATCGTTCGAACGACTCGCCATGGAAAGTAATAGCCGGATCATCTGCGTATGCGAACTTCCGTGATTTGAGCTCCGGCATATCAGAGATGTACAAATCAAACACTAAAGGAGCTAGCACAGAACCTTGTGGCAGTCAATTATTGAGGACTCGTGCTTTGCTCGTTTTTGCGTGAAGATATACTCTGTATGAGCCGTGGCGCGGCTCTTGGGCGCAAGACGCTATCGATTACTCCTCAGGTTGAGGTTGGCACTATGTGCGATCGCGAGCGCCTCCTGTCGGAGCGGATCCTAACGGGGGAGTGAGTGCGAGTAACGGCAGTCTGGGGCGGACAGCAGGGGAGAACGGACATTGCGGCCGCACTCTGAGGCGACAAGGAAGAGTTGTTGTGACGGCCGAGAAGGGAGCGTTGAGCAAGGCGGCAGTCAGCATCACTTTCCGGGGGTTCAAAAATGGTTCAAATGGCTCTGAGCACTATGGGACTTAACATCTGTGTTCATCAGTCCCCTAGAACTTAGAACTACTTAAGCCTAACTAACCTAAGGACATCACACACATCCCTGCCCGAGGCAGGATTCGACCGTAGCAGTCGCGCGGTTCCGGACTGAGCGCCTAGAACCGCTAGACCACCGCGGTCGGCCCGGTGGACAGAGAGTTGCGGCAGTCCAGCGAGCAGACACCAGCTCCGGGAGCAGTGCTCCGGTTTGTGGACGTGACGTGGGTCGTATTGTGGCGCAGTATAGTTTGCTCGGTACGCATCTGCTGCTCCCTTTATGCCCACGTGTGCTGTTCTGTCCGTATGTCCATTGAAAAGGTTACGCTCCGGCTGGAACAGTGGCTTGTGCTTTACATTCATGCACCCTGACTCATTTGTTTTGCTGCAGGCAGCTGTAATTTCAGAGATTTTGTTTTCGTCGCGATTGTCTTAGCCCGGTGGTGCCTAGTATCCGATAACAAGACAGCTAACGTGTGACCTGTTGTCTTGGGTTTTGGAGCCCTGTTTGGCCAACCTAGTTATAACGCACACAAATGTATTGCTGCCGAGTGAGGTTAGCCCTAATCTTGTGGAACTGAGCTTTCAGTGACTGGCTCGTCTGCAAATTAATTAATTTAAGCTTTGTGGTGTGTTGTTTTTTTGCTTTCAATGGTGAATTTCTTGTCGTTCATTTGTGTATGTTTCGCCGTTAATGATAACTGTAAGATAGCAAGGTCTTGAAGGGCTTGCGTATCGTGACTGTATTTTGGGCAACTGTTTAATTTGATTTCTTGTTCATCGGGCTGATGAAAACTTATGCCAAGCTTACTAATTTCCGCCTGTGGTCCGGAAGTCGGTTTGAAGGTAAATCCGTTGGTAAATCTTTACTGGACCTAACTGTTAACTGATATTGCGTTGAACTAATGCCATTATTAAATCGTTTCTTGTGTGTTATAAACTGTATTACCATAGACAAGGAGACAGGGCACATTCTGTGGTCGAGGGGTAGGCACGGTTGCTGCTTTGCGCGTGGCGTCTTGTCGCTCGCTATCATTTCCCGCGTTAGTACGGGCGGCGTGAGATTTGTTTGCTCGTGGTTGTATGGCCGATAGTCAGCTGTGCCTGCTCCCGCTTCAGGGTGTGCCGTGTTTCGTGTTGCGTACGCCGACTTTCAGTCACTGTTATTCCTGTGTTGCTGTCGGTCGCTTACCGAAACGTTAGTCTGTTTTAGCACGGTGGTCACTGGGCCGTGACGATGTCGGTTGATGACCAGCGTTGGGGCGGTCGTCCGCTCTGACTGGCTTCGGTCGCTTGGACTTGGCAGTTACCTTCTGGTTAAACAGATCAAACTTGTTTATTTGCCGTAAATTCCTGAGTAGTTTGTGAGAAAAGTTGTAACTCAGTTTTTCATGATTTTACACAATTCAAGCGTTTTGGTAAGGCATTTTCCTATATATATTTTATTTAAATGAGAATTCTTATTGGGGTTATTCACCTGTTGAAGCTTAACATAAAATTTGTAACTTAGCTTTCATGATTTTACTTAATTTAAGCATTCTTGTAAAGCAGCCCTTTATCTACGTTTTATTGATTGGTAATTTTTTATTGGAGTTATTCACTGGTTGAAGGTTAACGTGTTTGTAACCAAGTTTATGTCCTTGCTTAATTGAGATTTGTTAAGAGCCTTTATTGCTGGAAGACCATTAAACCTTGGGTGTTTGTAATTGTGAATACTGTTGTCTGTCTATGTTGTGGGCTACCCTTCCACTTCCACAGCCAAGCTGTCATATCTACCAGTACACTGTACTTCCTTCTGGATAGCATATTATAAAACAGCTTTAATGACTTCTTACACTTGACTACTGTAGCAACCTTATACAGTAATCCTTTAAGCCATACTGTGTCGTATGCAGCTAAGACATCCATAAACACTACACCGGTCTTTTTCTTGTTCTGAAACCACGTTCAATGTGCGTGGTTAGTGCCAGGACTTGACAGCAGCAGCTCCTCTTCGGACCTGAAACCAGCTTGTTCCACGGGTATTTTTGCATCTATTAGGTGGGTCATTCTCTTCAGGAGAATTTTACCGAGAAGTTTGTACATGACACACAGCAGAGAGATAAGTCTGTAGCTCTTGCGATCTCTATCGTCCTTCCCAGGCTTCAATATAGTTACTATCTTCGACTCCCTCCATTTGTTTGGGATGTTTCCAGTCTCAAGTATGGCGGAGAAAAATTTGCAGAGCCATGTGCGTGCTCTTGGACCTAGGTTCTTTAGAAACTCCGGTAGGACTCCATCACGTCCGGCCGCTTTCCCTGATTTGATGTCATTTATTGCAGTTATGAACTCTTCTTCAGAGACAGTGCTCACAATGTCTGACTGTTCTGAGCTGTTCTTCAGTGCTTCAGCCACGAGTTTTCTCTTTTCTTCTCTAATTCGATGGAACCGACGACCTCGCTGTTTGGTCCCCTCCCTCGAACCAAACAACCATATCAGCGTCAACAATTTACCCAATTTAGAATTCACATAGTTCCGACATAATGCGCTCACAGGTACAAGGGACACTATTCTGACCACGGCGGACACTTCCAAAGTACGAGGGGCGTTCGAAAAGTCAGTGCAAAAATAAAAACTGCTTACGTGTTTGGAGTAAACTTTTTTATTTTTCGACATAGTCTCCTTTTATACTTATATACTTCGTCCAACGCTGTTCTAATTTATTGATCCCTTCCGAATAATAGGAACTGTCCAAGTCTGCAAAATAGCTATTAGTTGCTGCAATCACCTCCTCGTTTGAATAAAATCTTTGTTCCGCCACCCGTTTCTTCAAATTGGGGAACAAATACCAGTCCGAGGGAGCCAAGTCTGGAGAATAGGGGGGATGTGAAACGAGCTGGAATCCTATTTTCATAATTTTGTGAACACAATTGCTGAGGTGTGTGCTGGTGCATTGTCGTGATGGAAAAGGACTTTTTTGCGGTTCAATCTCCGGCGTTTTTCTTGCAGCTCGGTTTTCAAACGGTCCAATAACGACGAATAATATGCACCTGTAATAGTTTTACCCTTTTCCAGATAGTCGATGAGGATTATCCCTTGCCAATCCCAAAAGACAGTCGCCATAACCTTTCCGGCTGAAGGGATGGTCTTCGCCTTTTTTTGGAGCTGATTCTCCCTTGATAACCCATTGTTTAGATTGTTCTTTGGTCTCAGGAGTATAGTAATGTGTCCATGTTTCATCCACAGCGACGAAACGACGCTTAAAGTCCTGCGGATTCTTCCTGAACAGCTGCAAACCATCCTTGCAACACTTCACACGATTCCGTTTTTGGTCAAGCGTGAGCAATAGCGAAACCCATCTTGCGGATAGCTTTCTCATGTCCAAATGTTTATGCAAAATATTACATACCCGTTCATTCGAGATGCCCACAGCACTAGCAATCTCACGCACCTTAACTTTTCTGTCATCCATCACCATATCATGGATTTTATCAATGATTTCTGGAGTCGTAACCTCCACAGGGCGTCCAGAATGTTCAGCATCACCTGTGCCCATATGGCCACTCCGAAAATTCTGAAACCACTTATAAACTGTTCGACTCGAAGGTGCAGAGTCAAAAGGTTCAAATGGCTCTGAGCACTATGGGACTTAACATCTGAGGTCATCAGTCCCCTAGAACTTAGAACTAACCTAAGGACATCATACACGCCCATGCCCGAGGCAGGATTCGAACCTGCGACCGTAGCGGTCGCGCGGATCCAGACTGTAGCGCCTAGAACCGCTCGGCCATCCCGGCCAGCCGGTGCAGAGTCACCGTACTGTTTACCAAGCTTCTCCTTAGTCTCCCGAGGCGTTTTGCCTTTCACAAAGTAACGTTTAAAATCACCAGACGAAATTCTCTTTCGTTCATTTTTTGACAATCGCTCGACTTCCTTGATTCACAAGAATGCCAAACACAAAGAAATATACCAATATGGCTGAAACTTGGTGTGCGTTCTTTCCAAAGATGCTACTAACTAAACATGACCTCGATACCCGACGGTGGTGCCATCTCTCGGACTTTGCATGGACTTTTCAAACGCCCCTCGTATTGGGGACCTTGCACAGGTGCCGTTCGTGACTAAATGCAGCACAGCAGCCTGCAGGCTTCGCTAGTATCTGTATTTATGTTCAAGCATGCATTTCTCGCCGAGTTTCCATAGTTCCGCACAACCCCTGTATTCATATGAGTCGATCTACTGTACCCGTGGCGTACTGATTCGACTTAAGATGAATGTTGATTCGAAGTGGAGTGTATCCTGATTTTGTGCGACTGTCTATAAGGAGCTTTTTATGACGGTACCTTCATTACTTTTCTAAAAATGTTCATGGGAGACGAGGAGGAAATATATTTCGTAATACAGAAGTTAGTCACCTTTCTGAGTCACTGGTCACCTCCGTTCTCACAAGGCCCACGGCCCCAGTGCGCGACCAGCTGATGAACGGAGCTCTCGTGCGGCAGTGATCTCGACTGCGCCTTCACAGCACGCGACACACGCCTGTCGAAAGCCTTTTGTTCTCGGAAACTCAATGAAAGAACGGACGGTAGTACCGACGAGCCATTACCTGTCTTTCTTTCGCAGAACAAAGGCGCGCTGTTAACAATTCTGCTTGATTGGTCGCCCCTAGCCATTGTGTCACGTTGTGTCGCACGCGCCGTTTCCACGGCATAACTGTTCTCTTGTGCGCAGAGCTGCTCACCCTATCACATATGACGCAGCGAAGCGTGTGTCTGCAATTAGCTCGTCTTGCGCGGCGCCGTACGCTGACACCACTTTAGCTCCGAATCGCATAAATCTAGAACTCTAACAAATGACAAACTGCTATGAAGTACATCTCCCCCATGGACCACTGACCTTGCCTTTGGTGGGCAGGCTTGCGTGCCCCAGCGATACAGATAGCCGTACCGTAGGTGCAACCACAACGGAGGGGTATCTGTTGAGAGGCCAGACAAACGTGTGGTTCCTGAAGAGGGGCAGCAGCCTTTTCAGTAGTTGCAGGGGCAACAGTCTGGATGATTGACTGATCTGGCCTTGTAACACTAACCAAAACGGCCTTGCTGTTTGTGGTACTGCGAACGGCTGAAAGCAAGGGGAAACTACAGCCGTAATGTTTCCCGAGGGCATGCAGCTTTACTGGAGAGCTGCTACAAACCAGTCTCAGGACTGAAGACCACAACACAACAACAAAATGGGAGAGAGTGTCAAATGATGCAGGATTTGGGCTGGACATCATTTTTCGTTGCGACGGAATCGTCTCACGAAATTCCAATCACCCACTTTCTCCTCTGAACACGAAAATATTGACACCGACCTACATAAAATAAGGGAAATCAGAGATCGTACGGAAAGATACAGGTGTTCATTCTTTCCGCGCGCTGTGCGAGATTGGAATAAAGAGACTTGTGAAGGTGGTTTGATGAACCCTCTGTCAGGCACTTAAATGTGATTTGCAGAGTATCCATGTAGATGTAGAAACTTAACTATGTTCACAGATAATAATAATTATTAAGTCTGGCTCAACAGCCTGGTGGAAGTCCCTACTGGATACCACGACGGGCCTCGAAACCGCGGCCTATCCGTCTCCAGGCACCACAGCCAATCTGGCCCAACCTCTATAGGTGCAATAAATCTACAGCTTTTGCTCAGTGAGTTTGCGAGTATCAAAATATATGCCATATGTAGCCATATTTTTTGAGTGCGTTGACTTAGAAGCTAAAATTTTTTGAAGCGCCAAGGTACTGTAGATCTTAGTATCCAGCATAAGTTACGACTTGATACCTCTACCCCTCCGTGAGGAAAAGGGATCTTAGTAATGGGGCGCCATTCCACTTAACAGTGAGTTTCATTTGATCGTCATCAGCAGCATCCTAACAGCACAGTGGCTTGTCGATGATATTCTACACCCCAAGCCACCCTGCGTTTACATTTCAGCGAGAGAACGGCTGCGTCCTACCGGCGAGAATTTCTACAGCCCGTCTTCGTACTTGCCAAACGCTGCGTTGGACAGCAAGGATGTCTCCCCAAATAAGAACGTTTGGAACATTGTGGGCAGGGCCCTCCAACTTTCTCAGAATTTTGACTACCTGTCACGCCAACTGGGCAGACTTTGCCACGATATTTGTTAGGAGCACATCAAATAACTCTGTCAATCAAAGTGAATAACTGCTTGAATAATGGTACAGGAGGACCGACATGTTATTGACTTGCTCAATTTGTGAACCTTTTCTTCTTGAATAAATCATCAAACATTTCAGAAATTGTAGTGAGCCGTGCTGCAGCTCGCGTTGGTGCTGTTTGTAGGTTTCCGCCCTGGTTGGAGGCCAGACGGTATCGTTAGTTGGGATGGTTGCGGCTGTCTCTTCTTCTCGTCTTGACTGGCGCCACTCGGTTTCGCAAGCGTTGCCTGTCCGCTAGTGGCAGCAGCGGCGGTTATCGATATATTGTAACTGTTGTCGTATCTTTGGGTCAACGTGGTCGTTCTTCTGGGTCGTGTGAGTGGGCCAGTTCGGTTGGGGACTCAGGAGGAGCCAGGTCTGCACAGTGCGAAAACACGCTGGGACCGCTGGCGGCGCGTGTGGACTGCCAGATGGAAGGGCTGTGGTCACGAGGGTGCACGACCTCGTCGCAAACCGGATCCTGCAAGCGTTAAGATTGCGTTTCAATCCCAGTAGAGAAACCTCCACCATTGTGTCATCTCGCGATTTTACAATGACTTTGGTTCGTGTTGCTGCTCGTAGTGCGCGTACACGAAGAGCAGCGAGTGGAGTGCTTGGGGAAGGCGGTTCTCATTAGATTTCCTCGACTTCTTATAACTACTTACTATGTGCAACTTGTTACAATTTGTTAAGCTCAACCAGCGGCCGGTTGGCGATTCTTCTACTCTGGTGGTAGTGGTTCCTTTCTCGTCCCGGGCACTCGAAGCGCAGTATTTTGGGGACGCAGTGCAAACCGCCGGTTCCGGCTTTGGCGTATTGTTGCATCGTTGTATTTGGTTTATCGCACGTCAGGTAGCTTCAGCAAAATTATCATCAGTCATTCGTTAGACTGCTACTAGTCTGAGTTACCAACTTGTGAAGTGAATGCAAGTTTTGGTAGCCTATCTCATCGCTCGCGAAAGTGTTTTCTGCAGGACCTTCTCAGAGGTCGATTCCTGGAGCACCGTCTGTGGTCCCCTTGGTTCTCGTAAGACATATGTGTTCTAAAACGAGGTCGGATGACAAGTAGTTCATTGTAACGCTTCTTCAGTTCACGCCTTCTGCGGTTTAATTTGACGCAGTACTCTCTAGGGGACTTACATACTGGTCCTAGTGGTTTATTATTGTTTTATTTATTACAATGCCTTGTAATGCCTACATTAAAGGTTATATTTGTGTAGTTAACAGTTCTGGTCGCTTCTGGAATAAATCCAGCAGTGTAGTGTTCAGTGGATGTTACGAAGTTTACCGTCATCTTATTTCACCCGCTTGGTGCTCAGTTGCTTGTTTTTTTTTTTTTTTTTTAAAAAAAACCTTTGCTATTGTATTGCTGTTTTACAGCAGGTTTCTGAATTTTTCATATTATTGCTGTTCCTGGTGTGTAAGGCCTTCAGCCGTGATTGTGGTCCCTTGCCTTAAAATTCTAATTTGGTATTTGTATTTACGCAGTAAGCCTTCAAAACCTTATTTACTGCCATTCCTGGCGTCTGATGCCTTCTGCTGTGTTTAATGTTTCAATACCTGTAATCTGTAAGTTGCAGTGAGTTTTAAACAGTTCTTAATTTATTGCCATTCCTGGCGTGTAAGGCCTTCTCCCCAGATCACAGTGGCTTGCTTTTAAAACATTATCTGCTGTGTCTCTATTTAATGGTGATTTGCTAAATTGTAACTCACTGAAAACACTATTTTTTACACAGCTGTTTATTACTCCATTAATAACGTGTGGTACTTTTTATTTTTTGTTGAGTCTGGATTTACTGATATAAAATAAATTGTGTGTAACTGTAAAAGGCAACCAGTAGTAGCTTATTACGGCCCCGTCCACAATCGTAACCGAATCCTGCCTCCTTTGACTACCAGGTTTCATGTAGTCTTTTGTTTGTCTGTACTTGTACATCACATGTACCGGTTTTCGTCCCATTCGGATAATTCCTTCGTCGTGCGTCTGTTTTCCTTTTTGGGACTCCCGTCGTGATTTCGCCCCAGTTACTAAAATTTCTACCTTTCCAGTGTTGTTTGAATTATTCAGCACAACATTTTGCATTGTTTCTGTTAAGTATGATTCAGACGAACTATGCATAAAGCCACCATTTTGGTGAAATGTAGGGTTTTCTAAATGTGTAAGATGATCTACGGAAACAGGCGCCTTGGAATGATCATAAAAAACACCAACTGGTAACATTTTATTATAAAGTGTAACTTGCACACCGGATGCGATACTATCTGGCTACATGGTCTGTCAGTGCAGGGACATTATTGCTGCCAGAGATGGCACGCAGCATAAAATTAATCATGTGGTTTTCGCACAGTCTTGTACACGGAAAAGAAATAAAACTTAATTATTTTGATGGCCGGTGTGGCCGAGCGGTGCTAGGCGCTTCAGTCTGGAAACGCGCGACCGCTATGGTCGCAGGTTCGAGTCCTGCCTCGGGCATGGTTGTGTGTGATGTCCTTAGATTAGTTAGGTTTAAGTAGTTCTAAGTTCTAGGGGACTGATGACCTCAGATGTTAAGTCCCATAGTGCTCAGAGCCATTTGATCAAGAGATTGAAGAAATGTATGATGCGATAAAAGAAATTATTCAGAAAGTTAAGGGAGACGAAAATTTAATAGTCATGGCGGACTGACGTTCGATAGTATGAAAAGGAAGAGAAGGAAAATTAGTACGTGAATATGAAATGGGGGTAAGGAAGGAAATAGGAAGTCGCCTGGTAGAATTTTGCACAGAGCATAACTTAATCATAGCTAACACTTGGTTTAAGAATCATGAAAGAAGATTGTATACCTGGAAGAGGCCTGGAAACACTGGAAAGTTTCATTTAGATTATATAATGGTAAGACAGAGATTTAGGAAACAGGTTTTAAATGTTAAGAGATCTTCAGGGGTAGATGTGGACTCTGGCCACGATTCATTGAAAGGGTACAGTACCGCCCAACATTGAAAATAGGTACGAAATTCTTGTCAGAACAACACATTTTTTGTGTAAAAGTAACTCAATTTCAATCAATACAGCGTAGCCGGACACCAGTGTGGGAAAGAATGACAATTTATTTATTTAATTGATCACATGTGCACTCCCTCAAAATAAATCCCTACATCCAGTTTGGTGAGATCTGTGAAAGGAATGAATGTATGGTCGTCTGCTAACCACAGATAGTGAATCGGAATATATGATCATCTTTGAGTCGATCCTTTGGCTACCTTTGGTGAGACCAAAGAGATGGAAGTTACCAGAGCTTTGAGCGTCTGAAATGTGGCTGACCAATAAGGTAGCAAGGTGCTTCTCCCACTTCGAGAGAGGTGCGAGAGAATCGGAATACGGCCATGTTTCAGGTACTCTGCCGCTGAACCTTCTGCTGTAAAGACCTGTTTTTTTTTGTTGTGCTCCGTGATGAAAGAGTGGAGGCATGGTATGGATGTGGAATATTTAAGAGTAGTTAGAATTAATACTTTCTCTTTCACAGGACCTTTTGTGGGGAAAATTACAAAGTGAGGCAGGTAATTTTAAGGGGATTGTAGTAAACCAACGGTCACAAAGAGCCCACGTGTAGTTGTAAGTTGAGATACTTCCGTTAGCTTAAGCTGAAATATTTAAGAATTAATAGCGTGTGTACAATAAGCTGAAATATTTAAGAATTAATAGCGTGTGTACAATAAGCTGAAATATTTAAGAAATAGCGTGTGTATCATAAGTTGAAGTATTTAAGAAATATCATTCCGTGTGACGCTAAATTTAAACTCTGAGAGAGAATCAAGGTGAGTCGGCCGTTTTTCCAGCAACGCCACTTGGCTTGCATTGCACAGGAAGACGTGCGTTTATCTCCAGAGTTCACAGTAGGAAAGTAGAATTACAAAGTGGGGCAGTGTCGTGTGAAACGGATAAATATTGATTGAAGTGGGAAAGCGGAAAGTGAAGAAGTTGTAACCGTTCTTTGTGTAATATTTCATATTGTTGTGTTGTGTATGTCTTGTAATTTGGGTATGTGTGTTTTGCATGGGAGTAGCAAGGTAGTTTCGAAAGATTTGTGGGTATGCCTGTTCCTTCTGTATCGCTCGATCTGGGGGAAAGTTTTGTGAGGATTATTGTGAGAGGCGAAGTGTGAGGTATAATAAAAGATCCACCATCCGATCCAGGGAGTGCACTGTTGCGGTAAATAGATTACGAGACCATAGTATAGAGATTCACTAACGTAAAGCCATGCCCACTGGGCGGAGTTTCTCATGTGATTTTGTTGTAGGTTGTAGAATTTGTGTGTTTAGGAATAAATCAAATAGTGAAAAGAAAGAGATTGGTGGCCTTTTTCATTAAATTGTATGTTATCGTAATGTCCCGAATTTATATAAAAGCCGTTAAATCAAAGACAAAAGGTAAATGTGGTATTGCCAGAGCGTAGTGTACAGTCAGAGTTCTATAAATCACTGATAGTCAGATGCGTGTTTCCGTTGCGTATTATTCATACAGGAGGATAATTTGTAACTAAATAGTAAGATTCGAGAATTCATGTTGCTCGATAAATTAAGGAAGATTCCACTCGCTTGGCAAACCACTCATCTTGCAGGCCTGACTGCTTGATGCCACAGTATGAGAAAGGCAAGTGGGTGCCTCTCATAATTTCGACCCTGCCAGGATTCCGTTTTTTGCCACGATAATTTTGTTACCAGGATATTTAATTTGCTGCCAGGATTCCGTTTCTTGCCATGATAATTTTGTTACCAGGATATTTAATTTGTTGCCAGGATTCCGTTTTTTGCCACGATAATTTTGTTACCAGGATATTTAATTTGTTGCCAGGATTCCTTTGTCAGGATACTTTTTGCCTGGATAATTTGGCCAGTATATATTTTTGCCAGCATATATTTTTGTTAGGATATTTTGTTGTTAGGGTTTGCTGTTAAGATTTTTTTATGGAATGTATTGTGATAGCGATAAGAAGTAAAATTTTTTCTGTTTGCAAATTCTTTCTGGATTGGTGAGGATCTTTTATTTTATTTTATGTAATTAATTGCTATATCGCACAAGGCTGGAAGATCGTTTCATAATTTTTTTTTTTTTGCGTAATGTCCGTAGTAACTAGGTCGCAGTCGAAAAGTGTAGCCACCATGGAGAATAGCGATTCTGGGGTGGACGTAGCAGTGCAGCAGGAAGTAACTGTTGACCATGGGTTAATGAGCGAGAAAGACAAACACTCCGAAGGGGCTGTATTGTTCAGTGGACCGCTGCAAGGGGAACCTTTATGCGGCGGGCTTTGTCCACAAACGCGGGCTTTTCCCGACGACGCGGGCGAGCCGAGACTAGGCCGGGTGTGCGGTGAAAGTGCAGCTACCCTTAGCGAAGCTACGATTTCTCAGGCGAACGAGGTGAGCGCGTCGAAAGTAGGAAATAACGATGTGATACTGAAGTTTTTACAAGCGATGAGTAGGGAGACTAAGGAAAGATTTGAAGCAACTAACGAAAGATTAGAAGCAATCAATAGAGATAATAAGGAGAGAGATAGGGAGAATAAGGAGAGAGATAGGGAGGCTAAGGAGAGATTGGAAGCAATGGATAGGGAGACTAAGGAGAGATTGGAAGCAAATAAGGAAAGATTGGAGGCAATTGATAAGGGAAATAAAGAGGCAATGAGGAAGCTACACACAGTTATCGATGAGCGTCTGTCCGCAGTTAATAATCGGTTAGATGAGGGGGAGAAGAATCTGGATGCGGTGCAGCAAGAATGTGATGCTGTGAAAGAAAAAGCCAATAATTTGGAGGTACGAATAAGTGCAATAGAAAGCGATATTACAGAACATAGGGGCGTGTGGCCGGATGAGCGAATCAAAGAGATAGTGGGGGACTTACTGGCAGATAAACAAGGGGCATTAGACAGCGTGGAAGCTCAAGTCACACGGCAGGAAATGGCGCTAAATAAACACAGGGATGAAGTTGCGGAGGTAGTGGTCAGAATGAATACGATTAGCGCAGATGTAGAAAAGATCAGTATAAGAGGCGAAACAGGCTCTGACAGTACGCAGCGAAAGGTTTATGCCGACCAGGAGGAGATACAATCACTATTACAGTTTAAAGAGGCACAATTGGAAACAAATAGGAAACATAGGGAAGAACTAGCACAGTTGCAATTAGCGTGCAGAAGCGAAGGTGAAACACCACCAGGTAGACTGCGTAGGAAGAGTGAGATAAATTCAAAAATCGAAAATAGGCAGAAAGAGGATGACGAACTCAGAGAGTTAGAAGAACGGTTGTGTCGGATAAAACAGGTGGCAAACCCAACTGGGTATAGCCCAAGGTCGGAAAACATAAATGCGGAAGAAGAATGTAGGAGACACTTCGTGTCGGTACAAACGTACACTTGTTTTCCGGATCCTGATAATTACCAACATCCATGCCTGTGGCTGTCTCAATTTCAAGATTCATTACCTTCATCGTGGGGACCGCTCCTAAAAATGAAGTTTGTGTGTAACCATTTGAGGGACGAGGCTAGAGCGAAAATGCAGGAAGTTATTAAAGACTGTAGTAGCTACAAGATGTTTTGTGACAAATTTTTAAATGAATTCTGGTCGAAAAGTAAGCAGGACCAGGTTAAGCAAAGCATATTGATGCCAAATTGTAACGAAGGTGGTATAAGAGATCCAATGTCGTGTTATCAGGAAATGCTGAGACGAAACAGGTATTTGGATGTGCCATACGAAACTGGGGAGCTCATTAGGATCTGTATAACGAAGTTGCCAGTGAGATTGCGCAGAGATATAGTGATAGCAGGCAGAGGCTTGAACGATTCTGCGTCATTTCAGCACTTATTACAGGAACTGGGTAACGAGAGCAACATTGTGAACGGCGACATGACTCTTAGGTCAGACAGAGTTGAGGATAGGAACGGCAGAAACTATCAGAATGACAGGAGAGCATGGAATCCTGGTATTTCTTTCTTGTCGTAATAGATTGATGGATAGGAGAAACAAATCCAACATATCAGCCCTTAGCATCTTGCCTTAAAACACATGCAGCTGGCGCTGAAAATTGTCTATGTAGCGGACATACTCTACTGATATGTAGGAGTGCAAATACCATACTTCTGATCAGAGAATAAACCACCAGTAATGGCATCTGTTAGGCTGGTCTCTCAGAGCAAAATTTGCAAATTTTTATTTCGAACTGTAAAGTAAAAGAACTGTTTCTTCAAAGAAACCAGTTGCTAAAATGTTATGTAATAATGCCAAGGAGTCCAGTATAATTACTGCGATTTTACTATTGCAGGTACTTAACACGTAATGTAAAAAGTAAACATTGTGATCTGTATGGAATAGGGTACGTTTATACTGCTGTTACAGGTAACATCAGTAATGTGATCGAAGTTTTTAAATTAGATGCCATCTGATCTATAGTATGTCATAGTCGTGGTGACAGTTATAATGAGGTGCTGTGTATGGTTGTTCGGATTCTGGTGTTAGTGAAAGAGGCTACTAGCACCAAAGTTTCTAACACTTGGGCTGTCCCATTTCTCCCAGCTTGTATATTCTCTGCATACATTTAATTTTCATGTAAGCTTAGATTCCTAACTAGCAAATTCTTTATAGTGGACCATTCAGAGCGAGGCGGATTGTCCATGAAAATACTGTACTGATTGAGACGATCAAGGGAAAACAATCTCGTGGGTTTCATCACATTTCTAACATCAAATTATGGAAAAGTTAAGGATAGATCTAAAATAGGCAATTTATGGTAGATAGTCAGTGTATTTATTTGTGGTGTGTAACGTTGTGCAGGGTCAAAATCGAACATAAGAATTTTTAGGCGGGATGTCAGGAAGTATGACGGAATAGACTGGTCGAATGAGTCATGAACAGGAGTCGACAGAGTGGTGTATGTACGTATTTTTTGTCATATGAATAAGGATCAAGCAGAAACGACGTGATGATTTATGAGTGAATAAAGATGGTAGATAGAGAAGCGACGTGATAAATAGTAGTGGATAAAGGTGATAGGTAAGGGAAGAAGCGACGTGAAGCAGTGTGATTAATAGAGATTCGACGTGATGACACAGTGGTAAATAAAGGTGAGTGGAATTGAATAATGTGGAGATGTCTTAGATGTATGTTACAGAGGGGCCTGTGTATGCTGCAATAGAGATTGATGCCAATGATGAAGGAAGACCAGGAAATGATGGAGTAATGGACGGACGGAGAGCCGAAATACGAATGAAGAGATGAGGACAACTGCACAATGTGAAAGGACGTAAAGGGAGTATGAGACCCAGATGGTGAACATTGTGGAATACTGACGTAAGATGTGATATAAGTGTAGATCTAATTCTTAGCATAAAATTTGCGATTGGGCAAAAATAATATTTTTTGTTGTTGTTGAAGCCTGGTACCAGTATAACCAATCAAAACGGTACCAAGAATGTGTACAGTTATTTTGCAGGTTGATTAATTTGTGTATTTTTTGTTCTTAGATGAAATGTCGCAATTCTAAGTTGGTGTTTAGCAGAATGATTAATGGGTAAAGCGAATGCGGAGGTAAGCCGATGGAGAGAGGTGCCAGAGTGAAAGGACGAATTCGGAGACTGGAATGCTATCTCTGAAACAGCTTCATGTGTTATGTGGTTGAGTATAAGGGAGCTAAGGTATGGTATGTTGTCGTGAGTGTGGTGGTGTTAAGGTTAGCCGACTTCTAGACCTATTCTGTTAGTGTATCTATGGATTGAATGAGAGGGAAAATGTGATGTCTGGTGAGTGAGAGTCGTAGAGTAGTGTGATCAATGCGCACACTCCTGTAAAGGGGATGCTACCGTTCTGTAACTACAACATTATTATGTATTGTTTGATTGGGATGAACCTCGATGGCAGGTCAGGATTTGACATCATGTGGATGGTTCATACATGTCCTAGAAATGTTGTTATATATAATAAAATGTAAAATGTATAAAGAGATACTAATTTCAGTCTGTCACAAACACAAAGGTGCATTGTATGTTGTAGATTTAGAGTCACCAGTTTCTAAAATGTTTATTGTGTTAGGATGTTAAAGTAGTTTAATATTTAATAACCTGTGTTAGGTAATTGTGAGCTGTATAGATTATTTCTTATTTTTTTGTTAGAACACTTTCAAGTGGTATTAATTTCAGTCTGTCACAAGCACAAAGGTGCATTGTATGTTGTAGATTTAGAGTCATCAGTTTCTAAAATGTTTGTTGTGTTAGGATGTTAAAGTAGTTTAATATTTAATAACCAGTGGTAGGTAATTGTGAGCTGTGTAGATTATTTCTTATTTTTTTGTTAGAACACTTTCAAGGGGTATTAATTTCAGTGTGTCACAAGCACAAAAGTTCATTGTATATTGTAGTTTTAGGATAAAGTTTCTAATATTTTCAATGTGATAGGATGTTAGAGTAGCCTACTATTTGATATTGTAATTATGAGCTGTATAGATTGTTTATTATTCCTTTTGTTTTTTTTTTTTTTACACTTTCATGTTTTGTATGAGGGACGACAGGTACAATGAATAGAACGAGTGTGGGCTGTCTATAGAAAAGAGATAAATGTTGATGTTGTATGTGTAGAAAACTAGGGTGTATAATTTTAATGTAAGAATTTCCTTTTGTCTGTAATGTTGCGAGATGCACGGAAGGCTAACTGATTGGGTGTCGTAACGCCCATACCGCTAGCGGGCCGAGCTGACGATGCCATGGCGACAGGCGACAGAGCCGCGGCACTCCCCACTCCACTGTCGGACGGGGTACACTCCACGCGCCCGCTACAGCAGGTCAACGGCCTGGGGCGACACGCACGTACCACTGGCCATTCATGAGTTCCGCCACCCTTACGACTGGGGAAGGTATCCCGCGGAGGCAACAGCGGGTGGTTTCTTCTGCTCAACGGCGCGCGCAGCGGCGCTACTGCAAAATGGACGAGGCGCGGCAGAGCCCGGCGAGCATTTTTTTTACCAGCAGCTAATAACTAGTACTGGACTGTGGAGCCGTGAAACAAGATGACTGCGACTTTCCATAATGTGGAAAGTGAAGGACTGGTGTTTCCACGTTGTGAGTGGTGGAAAAGATTTTGTCTTTAGCAGACAGGACGATCGTTTTGTTTTGTCTTGACCACTGAATGGTGGGATCCATAAACTTTTGGCAGTGACTTGTTAAGTGTGCTTTGTGAATTGCATGTGGGACACTTGGTATACTTAGAGGACAGTTGTCGCTTGGTGAACAATTATTGTATGAAGGCAAGAAACTAGAGTGGGACATTGACATTTGCGTCTGTAGTAGGAGACATTTCTTGAACTGGTGCGGGAATAAGTGCTGTTTGTTGAAACTTACGACTTTTAATTACACCATGAACTGAAAGGACAGAACCGTGGGTAATAGTAGTTGTAGGGCCATTTTTTTGGACGAACAGATTCGTGTGGATGGTACTCTGACAGTGACTATGACATTTGTGTTTAATGTGAGATACAGTTTACTGTTCAGTGCGTGTTCAAAATGCCGATTTGAGTGACTCAAAGACTTTCGTCCGGGTAACCATGGGAGAGCTTTGACACCGAGACAGTGGTTCTAGGAAAACTATCAGCAACTTTTTGACCCCAAGAAAATCACAGAATGAAAGGTTTCCGTGTGACTCGTAAGATAGGGAATAATGTATTTGTAATTGTGTAAATGTTTTTTTTTATGTGTTTCATTCCTGAAGGGACAGCAAGTGTAATTGTATTTCATCAACATTTGTGTTTAGAATAGTTAGTGTTTGTTTTTTGTCTGTTCTGGGTTATCAAGTTCACGTAGCATGTTTATTAGAATATTTCGTACAATGATGCTCTAATTATAAGCCAGTGGCGTAATACTAACGTAGCGGTTCATGTAGCATTGATCAGTAAGATTGTCACAGGGGACAAGAGTTTGCATTGCACAACAAATATCGGAATTAACTGATGTATTTTGATGTCGTCCATAGTAATAATCTTGTTGGTGTTTTGACTGAAGCCACTTATTTTTATTATCACAGTGGTGACATTTCACATTAAAGTGTAACGAAGGCTAGTCGAAATGCAAGTTCTTGTCGTCTATATGTGTGACAACAGAGAAAGTATTTTTTATTTGTTTTAGAATTACTGAAATTTGGATTACTCATAAAAATAACGAAGATCCCAGTAACTAAAGCAAAATTTTATCTCAAGATTATTTTTTCATTTCTATGATGTGATGTTTTATTTGTCATGTAGATTGTTGTAAATTAGTATGTGTACGTTACTCCGGATTGTGGAGAGTACAATAATGCAACTACTGCCAATTTGGTAAAGTAACAACATTTGGTCGTCAATTTGAGGTCACCAGGGGCTAAGGTCTCCTCCTGGTTACTTTGATGACTTGCTACGTTTGTTCGAATAGTTTTCTTAAAAAAATGTTCGGAACTACCCTCGCATTGCAAGGATAGTACCGTGCCATTTTTTTCTGCATGGGTAGCCGGTGGTGAAAGGGTACAGTACCGCCCAACATTGAAAATAGGTACGAAATTCTTGTCAGAACAACACATTTTTTGTGTAAAAGTAACTCAATTTCAATCAATACAGCGTAGCCGGACACCAGTGTGGGAAAGAATGACAATTTATTTATTTAATTGATCACATGTGCACTCCCTCAAAATAAATCCCTACATCCAGTTTGGTGAGATCTGTGAAAGGAATGAATGTATGGTCGTCTGCTAACCACAGATAGTGAATCGGAATATATGATCATCTTTGAGTCGATCCTTTGGCTACCTTTGGTGAGACCAAAGAGATGGAAGTTACCAGAGCTTTGAGCGTCTGAAATGTGGCTGACCAATAAGGTAGCAAGGTGCTTCTCCCACTTCGAGAGAGGTGCGAGAGAATCGGAATACGGCCATGTTTCAGGTACTCTGCCGCTGAACCTTCTGCTGTAAAGACCTGTTTTTTTTGTTGTGCTCCGTGATGAAAGAGTGGAGGCATGGTATGGATGTGGAATATTTAAGAGTAGTTAGAATTAATACTTTCTTTCACAGGACCTTTTGTGGGGAAAATTACAAAGTGAGGCAGGTAATTTTAAGGGGATTGTAGTAAACCAACGGTCACAAAGAGCCCACGTGTAGTTGTAAGTTGAGATACTTCCGTGAGCTTAAGCTGAAATATTTAAGAATTAATAGCGTGTGTACAATAAGCTGAAATATTTAAGAATTAATAGCGTGTGTACAATAAGCTGAAATATTTAAGAAATAGCGTGTGTATCATAAGTTGAAGTATTTAAGAAATATCATTCCGTGTGACGCTAAATTTAAACTCTGAGAGAGAATCAAGGTGAGTCGGCCGTTTTTCCAGCAACGCCACTTGGCTTGCATTGCACAGGAAGACGTGCGTTTATCTCCAGAGTACACAGTAGGAAAGTAGAATTACAAAGTGGGGCAGTGTCGTGTGAAACGGATAAATATTGATTGAAGTGGGAAAGCGGAAAGTGAAGAAGTTGTAACCGTTCTTTGTGTAATATTTCATATTGTTGTGTTGTGTATGTCTTGTAATTTGGGTATGTGTGTTTTGCATGGGAGTAGCAAGGTAGTTTCGAAAGATTTGTGGGTATGCCTGTTCCTTCTGTATCGCTCGATCTGGGGGAAAGTTTTGTGAGGATTATTGTGAGAGGCGAAGTGTGAGGTATAATAAAAGATCCACCATCCGATCCAGGGAGTGCACTGTTGCGGTAAATAGATTACGAGACCATAGTATAGAGATTCACTAACGTAAAGCCATGCCCACTGGGCGGAGTTTCTCATGTGATTTTGTTGTAGGTTGTAGAATTTGTGTGTTTAGGAATAAATCAAATAGTGAAAAGAAAGAGATTGGTGGCCTTTTTCATTAAATTGTATGTTATCGTAATGTCCCGAATTTATATAAAAGCCGTTAAATCAAAGACAAAAGGTAAATGTGGTATTGCCAGAGCGTAGTGTACAGTCAGAGTTCTATAAATCACTGATAGTCAGATGCGTGTTTCCGTTGCGTATTATTCATACAGGAGGATAATTTGTAACTAAATAGTAAGATTCGAGAATTCATGTTGCTCGATAAATTAAGGAAGATTCCACTCGCTTGGCAAACCACTCATCTTGCAGGCCTGACTGCTTGATGCCACAGTATGAGAAAGGCAAGTGGGTGCCTCTCATCATGTTAGGAACGGTAGATTAAAACTGAAGAAACTGCAAAAGGTGGGAATTTAAGGTGGTAAGACATGGATAAACTGAAAGAATCAGAGGTTGTACAAAGTTTCAGAGAGAGCATTAGGGGAACGGTTGACAAGAAGAGGGGAAAAAATACGCTAGAAGAAGAATGGGTAGCTTTGACAGATGAAATAGTGAAGGCAGCAGAGGATCAAGTAGGTAAAAGGGCGAGGGCTTGTAGAAATCCTTGGGTAACAGAAGAGATATTGAATTTAATTGATAAAAGGAGAAAATATAAAAATGCAACAAATGAAGCACGCGAAAAATAATACAAACGTCTCAAAGATGAGATCGACAGTAAATGCAAAATGGCTAAACAGGGATTGCCAGGGGACAAATGCACGCATATTATGGAAATTGAAGAGGACGTGGATAAAGATGAAACGGGGAATAAGATACTGCGTGAAGAATTTGATAGAGCACTGACAGATCCATGTCGAAACAAGGCGCTGCGAATAGACAGAAATCCATTAGAACTACTGATAGCCTGGGAAGAGCCAGCCATGACAAAACTCTACCATCTGGTGAGCAACATGTATGAGACAGGCAAAAATTCCCAGTCTTCAAGAAGAATATAATAATTCTAATCCCAAAGAAAGCTGGTGTTATAGGTGTGAAAATTACCAAACTATCAGTTTAGTAAGTCACAGCTACAAAATACTAACACGAATTCTTTACAGATGAATGTAAAAACTAGTTTAAGACGACCTCGGGGAAGATCAGGTTGGATTCCGTAGAAAAGTTGGAACACGCAAGGCGATACTGACCCTACGATTTATCTTGGAAGATAGATTAAGGAAAGGCAAAGCTACATTTCTAGCATTTGTGGGTTTAGAGAAAGATTTTGACAATGTTTACTGGAATACTCTCTTTCAAATTCTGAGGGTGGAGGGGTAAAATGCAGGGAGCGAAAGGTAATTTACAATCTGTAGAAAAGCCAGATGGCAGTTACACGAGTCGAGGGGCATGAAAGGGAAGCAGTGGCTGGGAAGGGAATAAGAGAGGGTTGTAGCCTGTCCCTGACGTTATTCAATCTATATATTGAGCAAGCAGAAAAGGAAACAAAAGAAAAATTTGGAGTAGGAATTAAAATCCATGGAGAAGAAATAAAAACTTTGAGGTTTGCCGAAGACATTGTAATTCTGTCAGAAACAGCAAAGGACTTAGAAGAGTAGTTGAACGGAATGCACACTGTGTTGAAAGGAGGATATAAGATAGCTAAATGAGGATAATGAAATTTAGTCAATTTAAATCAGGTGACGCTGAGGGAATTACATTAGGAAATGAGAAAGTAGTAGATGTGTTTTGCTATTTGGGGAGCAAAATAAGTGATGATGGTCGCAGTAGAGAGGATATAAATGTGGACTGGCCTTGGCAAGGAAAGCGTTTCCGAAGAAGAGAAATTTGTTAACATCAAGTATAGGTTTAACTGCCAGGAAGTGCTTTCTGAAAGTACTTGTATGGAATGTAGCCATGTAACGAAGTTCAAATGTTCAAATGTGTGTGAAATCTTATGGGACTTAACTGCTAAGGTCATCAGTCCCTATGCTTACACACTACACAACCTAAATTACACTAAGGACAAACACACACACCCATGCTCGAGGGAGGACTCGAACCTCCGCCGAGATCAGCCGCACAGTGCATAACTGCAGCGCCCTAGACCGCTCGGGTAATCCCGCGCGACATGTAGTGAAGTGAAGTGAAACATGGACGATAAACAGTGTATACAAGAAGAGAATAGAAGCTTTCGAAATGTGGTGCTACAGAAGAATGCTGAAGATTAGATGGGTAGATCACATAACTAATGAGGAGGTACTGAACAGAAATGGGGAGAAGAGGAATTTGTGGCACAACTTGACTAGAAGAAGGGATCGGTTGGTATGGCATGTTCTGAGGCATCAAGGAATCACCAATTTAGTATTGGAGGGCAGCGTGGAGGGTAAAAATCGTAGAGGGAGACCAAGAGATGAATACACTAAGCAGATTCAGAAGGATGTAGGCTGCAGTAGGTACTGGGAGATGAAGAAGCTTGCACAGGATAGAGTAGCATGGAGAGCTGCATCAAACCAGTCTCTGGACTGAAGACCACAACAACAACATGAAGTACAAAACTTGAGGCCGAAAGTAACTTTCGCATGGTGTCTCACTGCAAAATAACATGCCTCCATGAAAGCCAGGACCATACCTAGAAAGAAATGCTACAGTATAGTACATAAAACAATTGAAATACGCAACGAGATGAACATAAATGACACTTTTACTCAAGGACAAAAATTACACTGAAGACACCACTATTCATTATTGTCCGATGGACTCACAAAAAGGCAGTACACGGTTTTTAACAGTGCGTGTGACCACTAATGAGTGCCTTACAACGTGCTCCCGTGGATATTTCCATTCCTCCACCGGCGCGGTCGAATACCGAGCGAGGTGGCGCAGTGGTTAGCACACTGGACTCGCATTCGGAAGGACGACGGTTCAATCCCACGTCCGGCCATCCTGATTTAGGTTTTCCGTGATTTCCCTATATCACTTCAGGAAAATGCCTGGATGGTTCCTTTGAAAGGGCACGGCCGATTTCCTTCCCCATCCTTCCCTAACTCGAGCTTGTGCTCCGTCTCTAATGACCTCGTTGTCGATGGGACGTTAAACACTAATCTCCTCCTCCTCCTCCACTCTCGAATGGCACGTGGGAAAAAGGAACACCTAAATCTTTCCGTTCGTGCTCCGATTCCTCTTATTTTATTATGACGATCATTTTTCCCTACGTTGGTGGGTGTCAACAAAATATTTTCGCATTCGGAAGAGGAAGTTGGTGATTGAAATTTCGTAAATAGATCTCGCCGCGAAGAAAACCGCTTTTGTTTCAGTGACTGCCACCCCAACTCGCGTATCATACCAGTGACACTCTCACCCCCATTGCGCGATAACACGAAACGGGCTGCCTTCTTTGCACTTTCTCGATGTCCTCCGTAAATCCTACCTGGTAAGAATTCCACACCGCGCAGCAATATTCCAGCAGAGGACGGACAAGTGTAATGTAGGCTGTCGCTTTAGTGAGTTTGTCGCATCTTCTAAGTGTTCTGCCAACAAAGCGTAGTCTCTGTTTCGCCTTCCTCACAATATTATCTATGTGGTCTTTCCAATTTAAGTTGCTCGTAATTGTAATTCCTAGGTATTTAGTCGAATTGACAGCCCTTAGATTTTTGCGATTTATCGTATACCCAAAATTTATTGGATTTCTTTTAGTACCCATGTGGATGACCTCGCACGTTTCTTTGTTTAGTGCCAATTGTCACTACTCGCACCATACAGAATTCTCTCTAGATCATTTTGTAATTGGAATTGATCGTCTGATGATTTTACTAGACGGTAAATTACAGCGTCATCTACAAACAATCTAAGGGGGCTGCTCAGATTATCAAATAGATCATTTATGTAAATCAGGAACAGCAGAGGTCCTATGACACTACCACGCGGAACGCCAGATATCACTTCTGTTCTACTCGATGATTTACCGTCTATCACTACGAACTGTGACCTCTCTGAGAGGAAATCATGAATCCAGTCACACATCTGACGATACTCGAATGCACGCAATCTGACACGTGCTCCATGGGATTTAGGTCGGCGGAAGGGGCAGGCCAGTCCAGTTGCATAATGTCTTCTCGTTCCAAGAGCTTTTTCACTTGCGTAGTTTGATGCGGTCGCGCACTGTCATCCATAAAAATGAAGTGCCAAAAGCAGTCCTGAATGCCGCACACTGGGAGGCAGAACGAGTACAGTGTCGCAATGAAGTTGACAGGCGGTTTTATCGTTTTCAAATGTTTAAAGGTCAGTTCGTCCGTGCAACATTATGCCTCCTCACATCTTAACACCTGGAACACCTGGGTACATTATGTACGCTCATATGGCGAGAGGTGGAAACAAGTAATGTGACTCTACAGTAGCGCGCCAGCAGTAGTGGGGTTTGCAGAAACAAAATCGCCGATTACTGTGCGAAGAAACTACCGAGTGCTAGTTCTGCAAGGTTCGCAGGAGAGCTTCTGTAAAGTTTGGAAGGTAGGAGACGAGGTACTGGCAGAAGTAAAGCTGTGAGTACCGGGCGTGAGTCGTGCTTCGGTAGCTCAGTTGGCAGAGCACTTGCCCGCGAAAGGCAAAGGTCCCAAGTTCGAGTCTCGGTCGGGCACACAGTTTTAATCTGCCAGGAAGTTTCAAACTATCGTAGGTTATATGGATGTGATTAGCCTGCTGTGAAGACAACATTAAAGGGGATAGGACGTCAAACGGGCCGACTTGGAGCAGGAGAGGCACCACAGGACAATTTAATTTCCACTGTCTATACTTTTACAAATACATTCATAAAGCTTTGTCAATATGACCGGGAAGGATTCAAGTTCAAATGGCTCTGAGCAGTATTGGACTTAACATCTGAGGTCATCAGTCCCCTAGGACTTAGAACTACTCAAACCTAACTAACCTAAGGACATCACACACATCCATGCCCGAGGCAGGATTCGAACCTGCGACCGCAGCGATCGCGCGGATCCAGACTGAAGCGCCTAGAACCGCCCGGCCACAACGGCCGGCTAAGGATTCAAGATTCACACTCATAGCAGTGGAAGCTCAAAACCTTAACAAAATAAATTTCTTTTACATGCGAAATTCCATCATTTTTTCACTTACTGTTGGCTGCATTTGTTGCTATAGGTACGCTTTTCTACATAAGTAAGAGATATTCTTCGATGAATTTTGCACAGCAAACAAACCATACTTACAGGTGCATGAAACACTAGAATTTTCCAAATCTATTAAAAACTGTGGTAAAAATTGAGATAATTGACTATAAAATTAGAGTTTTTTCTAAACACTAAGTTCAAAATGTAACAGCTCATTCATTTTTTTCATATATTAAATAAATTCTAGAGTTTTATGCACCTGTAATTATGGTTTGTATGCTGTGCAAAATTCATCGAAGAAACTCTCTTACTTATAAAGAAAAGTGCACCTATAGCAACAAATGCACCCAATAGTAAGTGAAAAAAATCATGAAATTTCACTTGTAAAAAAGTTTTATTTTCTAATGTTTTTGAACGTCCAATGCTATGAGTGTCAATCTTGAATCCTGCCTGCTCATGCTCACAAAGTTTTATGAATATATTTGTAAAAGTATAGACAGTGGAAATTAAAATGTCCTATGGTGCCTCCTCTGCTCCAACTTGGCCCGTTTGATGTCCCACCTCCCTTAAGGGAGAGTCTCTTAAGTGTCTGCAACTGGAAGCGTTCTGAAACATTCTCGCGGTGTATGCAGTAGTGTTCCGGAAGAGACAGTGGAGGACATCAGACAAGCGTTTCTCAGAAGGCCACGTAAGTCACTTAGCAGGCATCTAGCCAACTTAATGTACCCTGAGCAATCGTGTAGAAGAACAGCGTCTCCGTTTGCATGCTTACAAAGTGCAAATTATGCAACATCTGATGCCGAACGACAAACCACGCCGACAATTTGCTACGGATATGCTGAAGCGCATTGACATGAATGCCAGCTTACTGGAAAGATGTTTATTCTCAGATGAAGCAACCTTTCATGTATCAGGAATAGTTACTCGGCAAAATGTTCCCAATTCGGGCTCGCAACATGCGCACGCTCTCATTGAAAATACGATATTTCAGTGCCTGTGTTATGCTGATTACGACGCAAAGTTTCTTTGGACAGGGATACATGTCCAAAGGAACAGGCACTGCAGCCATAATGAAATTCATGAAATGTATTCGCAATTGCGAATAAGGACTACCATCAGCTGCAGACTGGAATGACGACAATGAAAATTTGCCGGTTCGGCGGTCTTTACATGTACACTCATGCTCATAAGTTAAGGATAACTGCAGAATGTGGTGCCACACAACGTGGCACTACACAAAACTGGCGCTAATAGCACAGGCACATAGGGAACACACACGACACAGATCTGCAAGTCCACGGTATTGGTGGTAAGTTGAGAAAACCGTCCCGAAACACATGTGCTACAAAACGCCACTGTTTCCTGCGCATGTACCCTGACATCAATATGGGATATGATCACCATGCACACGTACACAGGCCGCACAATGGGTTGGAATACTCTGCTGCTGGTGTATAGTCTCCCATTCTTTCACCAGTGCCTGTCGGAGCTCCTGAAGTGTCGCAGGGGTTTGAAGACGTGCAGCGATACGTCGACCGAGAACATCCCAGACGTGCTCGATGGGGTTTGCGTCTGGAGAACAGGCAGGCCACTCCATTCACCTGATATCTTCTGTTTCAAGGTACTCCACGATGGCAGCTCGGTGGGGTCGTGCGTTATCGTCCATCAGGAGGAAGGCGGATATACTGGTGCAAAATGACGTCCCGATACACCTGACCTGTTACAGTTCCTGTGTCAAAGACATGCAGGGGTGTACGTGCACCAGTCATAATCCCACCCCACACGATCAAACCACGACCTCCATACAGGTCCCTTTCAAGGACATTAAGAGGTTGGTATCTGGTTCCTGGTTTATGCCAGATGAAAACCCGGCGATAATCGCTTTTCAGACTATACCTGGACTCATCCGTCAACATAACCTGGGGCCACTGTTCCAATGACCATGTACTGTGTTCTCGACACCAGGCTTTACAGACTCTCCTGTGACCAGGGGTCAGTGGAATGCACCTTGCAGGTCTCCGGGCGAATAAACCTTGTCTGTCCAGTCGTCTGTAAACTGTGTGTCTGGAGACAACTGTTCCAGTGGCTGCAGTAAGGTCCCGAGCAAGGCTACCTGCAGTACTCCGTGGCCGTCTGCGGGCACTGATGGTGAGATATCGGTCTTCTTGTGGTGTTGTACACTGTGGACGTAACGTACTGTAGCGCCTGCACACGTTTCTTGTCTGCTCGAATTGTTGCTATAATTTTGAGATCACACTTTGTCGCACACGGAGGGCCCATGCTACGAGCTGCTGCGTTTGACCAGCCTCCAGTCACCCTTGTATTCTGCCCCTCATAACATCATCAATATGTGTTCTTTGAGCCATTTTCAAAACACAGTCATCATGAGCACGTCTGAAAACGTCTGCACACTTACTCGCTGCACCGTACTCTGACATGCACCAACACATCTCTACGCATGTGGACTGCTGCCAGCGCCACCGTGCGACGACCGCAGGTAAAATGCACCGCATGGTCATACCCCGAGGTGATTTAAACCGGCAAACGGCCCACCACAGCGTTGTTTCACCATGGTTCAGCATTATTCTTAATTTATGAGCATGGGTGTACATGTAAAGACCGCGGGACCGGCAAATTTTGATTGTCGTTATTCCAGTCTACAGCTGATGGTAGTCCTTATTCGCAATTACGAATTCATTTCATGTATCTCACTGAAAATGTTTATCATAGTCCTCAGCTGGTGTGGGCTCATGCATGACAGGCTTTAATGGTTCGATAAACCCCCTGCCAGGCACTTAAGTGTGCATTGCAGAGTAACCATGTAAATGTAGATGTAGATTTGGGACTATTCTGCTATGCAAAAAACGCAGTGAATGAGCCAGTTTATCTGTAAATGTTGAAGCAGATTGTACACCATCTGATACAAGACTTGCAACCCAACATCATCTTTCAGCAAGCTGGAGCTCCGCCGCTTTGGTCAACGGCTGTTTGCAAGTTCCCGGATACCAAATTTCCCAATCGCTGGATCGGACACGTTCTCCCAACATTACCCCGCTGAATTACTTCTTGTGGGGATTCGTCAAGGACTGCGTGTATGCGACTAAACTTGAATATACTCTTATGTTAATACGATGTACCACTGATGTGAATGCAACAGTGACAGTGGACAAGCTATGAAGACTATGGCAAGAAACTGAATACGGACTCGATATTCTTCGTGCTACAAATGGTTCGAGGTGTACTGACGACTGTTAAATGAATTCTTTGAGACAACGGTCGTCAAACAGCACGCAGCCGGAATCAAGTGTTTTTGCGGCCCACGGTACTCAGGCGTATTTTATAACATCATGAATTTAGAAACTAATATCCGAATCCAAAAACATCAACTGCCGTTAACAGTTTCCTGACAATGTTGTTTTCCTGCTCAGTAACAAACAAAAATACACTCCTGGAAATGGAAAAAAGAACACATTCACACCGGTGTGTCAGACCCACCATACTTGCTCCGGACACTGCGAGAGGGCTGTACAAGCAATGATCACACGCACGGCACAGCGGACACACCAGGAACCGCGGTGTTGGCCGTCGAATGGCGCTAGCTGCGCAGCATTTGTGCACCGCCGCCGTCAGTGTCAGCCAGTTTGCCGTGGCATACGGAGCTCCATCGCAGTCTTTAAAACTGGTAGCATGCCGCGACAGCGTGGACGTGAACCGTATGTGCAGTTGACGGACTTTGAGCGAGGGCGTATAGTGGGCATGCGGGAGGCCGGGTGGACGTACCGCCGAATTGCTCAACACGTGGGGCGTGAGGTCTCCACAGTACATCGATGTTGTCGCCAGTGGTCGGCGGAAGGTGCACGTGCCCGTCGACCTGGGACCGGACCGCAGCGACGCACGGATGCACGCCAAGACCGTAGGATCCTACGCAGTGCCGTAGGGGACCGCACCGCCACTTCCCAGCAAATTAGGGACACTGTTGCTCCTGGGGTATCGGCGAGGACCATTTGCAACCGTCTCCATGAAGCTGGGCTACGGTCCCGCACACCGTTAGGCCGTCTTCCGCTCACGCCCCAACATCGTGCAGCCCGCCTCCAGTGGTGTCGCGACAGGCGTGAATGGAGGGACGAATGGAGACGTGTCGTCTTCAGCGATGAGAGCCGCTTCTGCCTTGGTGCCAATGATGATCGTATGCGTGTTTGGCGCCGTGCAGGTGAGCGCCACAATCAGGACTGCATACGACCGAGGCACACAGGGCCAACACCCGGCATCATGGTGTGGGGAGCGATCTCCTACACTGGCCGTACACCACTGGTGATCGTCGAGGGGACACTGAATAGTGCACGGTACATCCAAACCGTCATCGAAACCATCGTTCTACCATTCCTAGACCGGCAAGGGAACTTGCTGTTCCAACAGGACAATGCACGTCCGCATGTATCCCGTGCCACCCAACGTGCTCTAGAAGGTGTAAGTCAACTACCCTGGCCAGCAAGATCTCCGAATCTGTCCCCCATTGAGCATGTTTGGGACTGGATGAAGCGTCGTCTCACGCGGTCTGCACGTCCAGCACGAACGCTGGTCCAACTGAGGCGCCAGGTGGAAATGGCATGGCAAGCCGTTCCACAGGACTACATCCAGCATCTCTACGATCGTCTCCATGGGAGAATAGCAGCCTGCATTGCTGCGAAAGGTGGATATACACTGTACTAGTGCCGACATTGTGCATGCTCTGTTGCCTGTGTCTATGTGCCTGTGGTTCTGTCAGTGTGATCATGTGATGTATCTGACCCCAGGAATGTGTCAATAAAGTTTCCCCTTCCTGGGACAATGAATTCACGGTGTTCTTATTTCAATTTCCAGGAGTGTACTTTCAGTCAGTACTGGCACCTATAGTCGGCCACTGTCGACATCATATTAGAAAGTCACGGAGTTTTATTGATACCATAAAGCAGATAAGGAAACGACAGACAGACGTCATGGTCAGTTTCGAAGTACTCTCCCTGTTTGACGTGGTCTCCCTGTTTACGAAGGTTCAGCGCAAGATACATTAAAACTACAATGAGATTTTCACTCTGCAGCGGAGTGTGCGTTGATGTGAAACTTTCTGGCAGATTAAAACTGTGTGCCGGACCGAGACTCGAACTCGGGACCTTTGCCTTTCGCGGGCAAGTGCTCTACCATCTGAGCTACCCAAGCACGACTCACGCCCCGTCCGCACAGTTTTACTCCTGCCAGTATCTCGTCTCCTACCTTCCAAACTTTACAGAAGCTCTCCTGCGAACCCTTTCACACCAGCGCACACTCCGCTGTAGAGCGAAAATCTCATTCTTGAAACATCCCCCAGACTGTGGCCAAACCATGTCTCCGCAATATCCTTTCTTTCAGGAGTGCTAGTTCTGCAAGGTTCGCAAGAGAGCTTCTGTAAAGTTCGGAAGGTAGGAGACGAGATACCGGCAGAAGTAAAGCTGTGAGGATGGGGCGTGAGTCGTGCTTGGGTAGCTCATATGGTAAAGCACTCGCCCGCGAAAGGCAAAGGTCCGAGTTCGAGTTTTAATCTGCCAGGAAGTTTTACATTAAAACTGTTGCTCGCTCATTTCTCCCACAAAATTTTAAAATTATTGCGGCACACTTTGATTACCACTTACCTTTTGTACGGTAGAAATTATTATAAAATAACTGATGGAACAGCCACGGGTTCGCTACTACCACCAGCCTTAGCTGACTTTTTCAAGGCGATTTTGGATAACGAGCATTGAAAAGTGCTCCATTCCGGCCATCCTGTTTCATCAGATATGTTGACGATACATTTTTAATCTGGTCCAATGGCAGTGAGCCCCTGCTGCAGGTTTTTGGTCATTTGAATGGTATACATTCCAACATAATATTTACTGTATAGGTGTACAAGGACGCGAAGTTACCTTTCTTACAGGGGGAGGTCACGACGTTGGGATCACAGATTTACTTCAAACTTTGTATGCCTTTAGCAAGCCATTAAAACAGCATAATATGAGAGTTCACTGAAGCGCCAAAGGAACTGGTATGGGCTTTCGTATTCAAATGCAGAGACATGTAAACAGACAGAATACGGCGCTGCGGTCGGCAAAGCCTAAATAAAACAATAAGCGTTGGCGCAGTTGATAGATTGGTTACTGCTGCTACAATGGCACGTTATCTAGATTTAAGTGAATTTGAACGTGGTGTCATAGTCGGCGCAAGACCGATGGGACAGACCATCTCCGAGGTAGCGATGAAGTGGGGATTTTGCCGTATGTCCATTTCACGACTGTACCATGAATATCAGGAATCCGTAAAACATCAAATCTCCGACGTCGCTGGGGCAGAAAAAGACCCTGCAAGCAGGGGACCGACGACGACTGAAGAGAATCGTTCATCGTCAAAGAAGTGCAACCCTTTCGCAAATTGCCGCAGATTTCAGTGCTGCGTCATCAACAAGTGTCAGCGTGAGAACCACTCAATGAAACATCATCGATATGGGCTTTCGGAGCCGAAGGCTCACTCGTCTACCCTTGATGACTGTACGACGTAAAGCTTTACGCGTCGCCTGGGCCTCAACACCGACACTGGACTGTTCATAACTGGAAACATGTTGCCTGGTCGGACGAGTCTCATTTCAAATTGCATCGAGCGGATGGAGACAACCTCATGAGTACATGGACCTCGCATGTCAGCAAGGGACTGTTCAAGCTGGTGGAGGCTCTGTGATCGTGTGCAGTTGGAGTGATATGGGACCCCTGATACGACTCTGACAGGTGACACGTACGTAAATAAGCATCCTGTCTGACCACCTGCTTCCATTCATGTCCATTGTGCATTCCGACGGACTTGGGAAATTCCAGCAGGACAACGCGACGCCCCACGCATTCAGAATTGCCTCAGAGTGGCTCCTGGAACACTCTTCTGAATTTATACACTTCCGCTGGCCACCAGACTCCCCAGACATGAACATTATTGAGCATGTCTAGGATGCCTTGCAACGTGCTGTTCAGAAGAGATCTCCCATTCGTTCTCTTACGGATTTGTGGTGTCAGTTCCCACCAGCACTACTTCAGACATTAGTAGAGTCCATGCCACGTCGTGTTGCGGTACTTCTGCGTGTTCACGAGGACCCTATACGATATTAGGTAGTTGTATCAGTTTCTTTGGCTCTTCGGTGTACAACTTGCTTCTGTCGTTCAGGCGGGCCGGACATTTTGTGAAATTTCAGCTTGCAGTTGAGAATGGCTGTTAAGTCGAAATCGTGATTATGTGAAATAAAGTGAGCTGGGCTGGCCCCGGCTAATGCGTTGGTTTAAACCTTGACTGTTACTCTGAGTTTGGTTTCCCGCGGTTATTGGGGTTATGCCATAATTCTTTCTCTTTCTACGTGTGGCAGCAGCGGTGTGTATCGATATTCGCACCTTGTACTATCTTTGGTCTGGTGCTGATAGTTTCTGGTTAGCCGGTGTGCGGTAGTCCGACGGTTGGTGTGGATCAGCAACTAAATCTCCGCGCGACGCAGTGGGCCGGGCCCGCTCGCAGTCTCTACGCAGTGTCGGAGTGTGTGGGAGCTGTTCCGATTGCTACAGGGTTCGTGGCTCACCGACCCAGGACACCAAAGTTGAGTGGTGATTTAATTACCGGAGCCAGACTGTTCACATTGTGCCGTTGGTTTTCATGGCTGGCTGTTGGGGGTATTCCCGTGAGTAGCGAGTGTTCGAGTTGGCGAAAGTTTGGCCACCATCCGGTGGAGTTTAACTGTGTTTTGGTTATCTGAAGCCCAAGTGCACCAGCGGAATTTTCTGCCCTGTGGCCGTTAGCGTTCCGGTTACCTGCCCGGGCCGCTGACGCAAAATTCAGGCAGTGTCCTTTCCTCACCGTGTTGTCACTGTCCAACAACTGTGTGTAGTTTTGACAGCTTATGCATACTTGGTTGTGGGCGGCTACGCCTTTTACGTTTTGGCTTTGGAGTTCCTCGTGCACTGGTCGGATGGAAAGCAAGTCGTCTTGCCGTGGGGAGGGGGGGGGGGGGGGGGGGGGAAGTCCGTTGACTAGTTGGGTTGCCGGCGCATCGGATATAGTTGGTGCCGACTACCTGTCTCCCCTAACCGAACGTTAATATTTCAAGTGCAGACCGACGCCCGGAAACTTCTGTGCGCCGCTGGCTGTACTGCCTTTTCTTATTGGTGTTTGTTCATGTATTTTTATGGCTCAAAGGCGATGGTTTGAATTTGTATGCTTTTAGTTGGGTTTTAAATAGTGGGCCTTCAGCCGTTTTAAAATTTAAATTCCTTACTTGATAACTCTTGAATTGTTTGGGTCTTCAGCTTGTGTAAAATATTGTTTAAAGATTAAGCTTTGGGCCTTCTGCCGACTAAAAATTATTTTAGTTGTTTTAAGTAATGGGCCTTCAGCCGTTTTTAAATTAAAGTTCTTGTCTTTCAAGTATCAGACTGTGTGGGGCCTTCAGCCTAATTGAAGATAATGCCTTCTGCCTTGTGTTTTTTTCATTAATTTTACCTGCAGTCTTAAATCATGGACCTTCAGCCGTCTTTAGATTAAACTTGTGTGCTTTTCAAGTGTTAGATTTGTTGGGCCTTCAGCCAAGTTATAGAACTTACTTACGTGAGACCTTCTGCCTTCTAAATATTGTGTTTTGAGTCTGATTTTTAAGTTAAAGGCTTTCAGCCGTTTTTAAATTTAAGTGGTTGTGCCCTTAAGGCATAAAATAGTGTGGCCTATTCAGCCGATAACTAAGTTCAAAAATTTTTGCTGTATTGTTTGGACAACTAAATAAAGTTATATGCGTTTGAGTGTAACTGACAGCCCCTTTTTGGCCCCTTTCCTGTTATGACAGGCGGGCTCACCAGTCGAGTCTGCGGCCATACGGAGACTGCGAGTTCGCGAGACCCACGAGACAGACAGGTCGCGGCCCGTACGTCACAGCACGTGACACTGCAGGTCTTGTGAATGCCAGTAGCCGTCTCCGGAGGGGAGCGAGTAACAGTTTCAGACGAGTTTAGTGATTATAGACTGCTCGTTTAATTGCTTGGAAGTTCTCGATAGCACACGACAAAATTAAGACCTTTAGTCGGTACCTTTTCAGTTGAATATTGAACTCCTGTGGGCCCTGCACGGAGCCGATCATTCACGAAGTGTGGCGGACAAGCCGACCAGTGTGACGTCACAAATTCGTTGCAGGGCTAGGAACCAACACCGACTCAAAGGAAGGCCTCGGCGCTTGTTTGTGACGTCACGTCAGCTAGGCACGGCGAACGCCAGGTCTGTTGCAGGCATACTCATAATGGTGGTGTCTCCCTCCCTGACACATGAAGATGTGAAACTATTGGCGGTAGTTGACCAACACACATTGTCCTGAGAAATTTCTGCAATCAATTAATTGTGCAATTCATTACACTTCTTAACAAATAGTGTTCTTCTGAACTTAAATTTCCACCTGTTTTAAGGATTGATATACAAAAAGAACTTCATGGTCCAGCAGCAACAGAATTCGTGCTTCTTTACCTTATTTGTAAATCTGAGGAAGTTACGTTTGTATTGGGTTGCTTTTACAAGAAACTGTGAACATATTCGTGCTCTTCTTTAGGTATCTTGATTGACTATGGGGTGAGGAGCAGTAAATGTTAATGAAATATCTTGCGATTGTACACGTTGGGGGAAGGGGTGAGGGGACAGAAGAAGAGGCAAAAGAGAGATACTTGTTTTATCAAATAAAATTTTTTTATCTTATAAAGTTCCTCCTTTCAGTTGCAAGAGGGGAATATTTATCTTTTCTAATGTGCATGTTTAAAAAAGTTTAAGCTCAGCAGAATTTTCGATGTATGAAGCTATTTTGTTTCCTGTTTAGAATTACTTTGGTTGAAAACAACTGGCAACAGTTGGACATTTACACATGTAAACTAGTTCACATTTCCAGTGACGATGTCAAACGAAAATAAATAAATAAATAAAAGAAACGAGTTCATTGTAAGGGGGTTGGGGAAAGTTTCGATAACAAAATGGATCAAGTAAATATAGTTATTTGAATGTAAAATTTCCGAAGCTTGCAATGGGGCAAAGCATCTTCTCATATTGATCTACGTTTGTTTCGACAGGATTCAGTAATACAGAACTATGATCTTCATTTGTAGCTTTACGATAGTGAGAAAATCTTTCATCTAAATAAAACTGCAGAATCCAAAACAATACCAAGCATTCTGTCCAAAAATAAGAAATTTATAGTGATAAGCACGCCCAGGCGTTTCTGCCTGCAACAGACCTGGCGTTCGCCGTGCCTAGCTGACGTGACGTCACCAACAAGCGCCGAGGCCTTCCTTTGAGTCGGTGTTGTAAGAACACCTCGTTGGCTCCGCGGGTTCGGAGATGACGTCACTAACCCGCTGGCGAGTATACGGCGCTTATTTCTGATTTCTACTGACAAGGGGAGGCCGCCAATTGTGAAATTCAGATCCGATTCATACTGCGCATAATAAAAGCTCATGGCCAGAGGTGTAATGTGGCAAAGCACCAAGATGCACTTCTCAGCCGTTGTCGAGAAAATCGACAGTTAAAAGAAACCGTTGCGGTGAAATACTCTCTACGATTAATAACTTTATACAGCGTCGTGGCGCAGCGGTAAGCGCTCGGGTTCGTAATCCGAAGGTCGCCGGATCGAATCTTGCGCCATGCAACATTTTTTTATTATTAGTTTTTTGTAATTCAAATATATATATATATATATATATATATATATATATATATATATATATATATATATATATATGTGTGTGTGTGTGTGTGTGTGTGTGTGTGTGTGTGTGTGTGTGTGTAAAAACTATTAATGAATTGCTTATGCATGTTGGTGAAGGCGGATCGCTCTCCAATTGTACCGCCTCCATTTTTCCGATTTTCGACGATGTTATAAGTTGCGCTAGGGACCGCATCTACCTTCTTTCGAAGTTAGCAGGCAACTACGCTGTTATGCGGCGGCTCGTTTCGGCCCATTCAACATCTGTCCTTCAAGTGTAACGAGCGAGTAACGGAGTTTATATTTCATACCTGCCACAGCAAATTTTTGTTCGTGGGGTTTCTATTCTAATTCGAACGTTTGACTTACGCTATACGTATTTGTTTCGGAATATTGTTTCTACGTCTTCCGTTAACTATACGTGGTTAACATTATGAAGACAATTAATAACATTTCTGAAATACAACTTTGTTTGCGGAAAACATAATGATGTTCGAAGTCGCCAGTTTTTCCACGACAAACGACTTTCAACAACTTACTATATTCATAATTGTTGCCCGCCGGGAATATTATATATATATATATATATATATATATATATATATATATATATGTGTGTGTGTGTGTGTGTGTGTGTGTGTGTGTGTGTACACATTTGAATTACAAAAAACAAATACTAAAAAAAAAAAGTTGCATGGTGCGAGATTCGATCCGGCGACCTTCGGATTACGAACCCGGGCGCTTACCGCTGCGCCTCGACGCTGTAGATAATTATTAAACGTTGAGAGTATTTCACCGCAACGGTTTATTTTAACTGTCGATTTTCTCGACATGGGCTGAGAAGTGCATCTTGGTGCTTTGCCACATTACACCTCTGGCCATGAGCTTTTATTATGCGCAGTATGAACTGAATCTGAATTTCACAATTGGCGGCCTCCCCTTGTGAGAGGACGACAGCACTGAAGCCGCATTTTGTGGAAAATTGGCACTTGGAAAGTCTTCCGTTTACGCTCTACATTTGAGATTCTGTCTGATATTCCACAATGCGTTTCAATACAAGTACAATTACTACTGTTAATCATTCGCTCACACAGTCAACAGAACGACACTTCGTCAGGTAATTACGGTGTCGCAACTTTTGCATCGCCGACGGTTGCAGCAACTGGAAACACAGAACAACTCGACGCAATGTTCCGAATGGTGTCGAAATTTAACGATCAGTACTCAGGGGCCCACGGCCAACTTACCACACCCTAATCATAGAATACAGAATGGAAATATTGAAACCGAGTAAGCAGCTGTGTCTGAGGCCAAAAGCGAAAGGGTTCGTCTTGTTTATTTTATTCAAGTGGCTCAAATGGCTCTGAGCACTATGGGACTTAATATCTGAGGTCATCAGTCCCCTAGAACTTAGAACTACTTAAACCTAACTAACCTAAGGACATCACACACATCCATACCCGAGGCAGGATTCGAACCTGCGACCGTAGCGGTCGCGCGGTTCCAGACTGAAGCGCCTACAACCGCTCGGCCACACCGGCCGGCTTTATTTTATTAATTGCGGATTTTAGCTGCTAGGCTTACCTAAGGTAAACAGTTGTTTGATGCGCTGTTAAAGTTAGAAATGTACAATGAGCAGTAGTAAGACAAAAAGACCACACAGGAAAGTAACGAGCAGATCCCACAAAGCAGCTGATAGCGTTACGATATGTTAATTTTTACTTTTGGACCGTCCAGTTACAGCCAAATGAAACACTATTTTCATGTTATAAGCGTTTTGCCTCTATTTTTTGTAAGGCACCTTTAGTGACAGCTTTCGTGGATGTTGTATACATGTTACGTTTTTGTTCCATTTTTGGCGCTAGTGTTCTTCTTGTAACTGCCATTTGAAATTTTGTTTTTCCGACTTCACACAAGTAGGAACTGAATATTTGTTTTCATATTATGTTTAAGTTACTACAGCCGATAGCAGTACACGAGAGAAAACAGTTTTTCCGATTTTCTTGCGGCAAACAATAAAAGTTCGTTAAACTGTAAAAAATACCGTATGTAAATGAAGCAAACCTACATCAATTTCCAAATTAATTTTTTCAGTAGAGGTTCACCTTCTCATGTAAAAAGCTAAAAACAACTTGTTTCTCATTTGTGGGTTTTCTTCGCTACTGTACATAATACCTTTCATTCGATTCTTAGGAAACCAAGTGACGCACAAAATTCATTTTTTCGTATGCTATACTTTGATATCACAATTCCATGATGAAATGTCTATTCTTTCCATACTGTCCACAGTTACTGGCATACTTAAGTTCCAAGTACTATGCAGCATAAAATTTGAAGGGTTTGCAGTGAAAAATGTGATCGCTGGCTATTTTACGTTTTCTGTGATACGTTGCTCCCTACTAAATGTAGCTAATATATAGAAATTGTTTTTAAAGTTAGAGGGAAAGCCACATCTCAGTACAGTATAGTAAAAATAGAAGTTAAAGTGGAGCTTCCGGGCAGATTAAAACTGTGTGCCGGACCTAGACTCGAACTCGGGACCTTTGCCTTTCGCGGGTAAGTGTAAGCTGTGAGGACGGGGCGTGACTCGTGCTTGGGTAGCTCAGTTGGTAGAGCACTTGCCCGCGAAAGGCAAAGGTCCCGAGTTTGAGACTCGGTCCGGCACACAGTTTTAATCTTCCAGGAAGTTTCATATCAGTGCACACTCCGCTGCAGAGTGAAAATCTCATTCTAGTAGTTAAAGTATTTTATTTGAGCATGTTATGTGACTGTGTCGTGAACAGTTCGTGCAAGCTGATGGACGTTTCTGACATTAGTGGTCGCGATTTATTTTTGTACTTACTGCTGGACAAAATGATGAACACATTCCACGCCAGCAGTTACATAGTGGAAAACCTGAAACATGTCTCATATTTAGGACGAAGTTTGACAAAAGTTTCTTTGCGACATTTACCAACTCTCGTTTATTAAAAGAACATGATTCATATTACGTAATATGTTAGAATGAACTGGGCCTAATTCAAGACATTTAAATTACATTTTAATGCAGCCTACTGTCTAGCGTATGGTGCAATTTTACTATTATATCTGCTGTGGGTTCTTTCCTGGACCCTGAAACGAGGGAGGTATGAAAGGGACCCCCCCTGTATTTAATACAATACGGAATCGTAGGGTGCGCTCACCATTACCAGCCATATCTTTCATTCGATTCCCGCCACGTTCGCGAAGTTAGTCTCCTGACTCCCCCCCCCCCCCTCCACCCCCCCCCCCCCTCATCCTTTTTTCTGTTGAGGTTGTTTCACTTTCTGTCTTGCCTTACTCATCTTCCCACAGAATGCGAATTCTTCGCTAATTTCGAGACTAGGTTTTCATGCCACTTTTTCTGGAAGTTATCTAAGATATTTGGAAACTGATGTACATAAAAATACGAACGCTTTCACAATAATGTTTGCGTGTGAAGTCATGAACGCCATGACAACTCTGTTGTGTCCGCACCCGCTTTGGAAGGAACTGTGGCTTTGTTAAGGTCGTTTCATTTCGTATTTCTCGTGAAAAATGCGAAACGTTACACGAGCGCATTAAATCGAAAATATTCCGTGACTCCGGTTGTGCTTCGTCTGTCCTCCATACAATTGGGCAAATAGCGATATCAGACTAGAGACGGGTAGTTCGCGAAGTAATGGGTTCAAAGGAATGGTTCACCAAGATGAACGGAAGGAGCGAGGAACGAATTCTAAGGACAGAATTTCATAGTTCACTTCGCTCGCAGTTTTCTACTTATAGTTCCCGGGAACGGGAAACGGTCGGTTTCGTTCCCGCAACGGCACGCCGGCCGGTGTCGTTCCAGCCTCGGTCCCGTTCCCGCCTATCTCGGTCTCGGTCTCGCTCGGCCGGACTCGTCCTTCTTCGCGTGGCCGCTCGCCGCAGTTCCACTGCCGACTGCTCATAGTTCAGTACCGAGTTGTTCGTTTCGTTCGCTTCGCACGCCAATTCTAGATCTGTTTCAAAACTTTTTTTGAATTCTGAACTTCTGGTTCTTTTCGTATTCTCTTCAGCGTCCACAACCGGTAGTTAAAATGTATTTTATAATTACGTAAGTTACACAAGAATTACGTGGTATGTAATACATACATATTTTCAGGTACCGAAACGGCATATCAGCTTACTTCACTATTTCGATAAACAGCAGAAGAAATACTTGTAAAAAGGCATGATTTTTTGTTATTACACATGCAAAGGAAGTCATCACGGCACATAAGTGTGGTGTCACCGCCAGACACCACACTTGCTAGGTGGTAGCCTTTAAATCGGCCGCGGTCCGTTAGTATACGTCGGACCCGCGTGTCGCCACTATCAGTGATTGCAGACCGAGCGCCGCCACACGGCAGGTCTAGAGAGACGTCCTAGCACTCGCCCCAGTTGTACAGCCGACTTTGCTAGCGATGGTTCACTGACTACAGACGCTCTCATTTGCAGAGACGACAGTGTAGCATAGTCGTCAGCTACGACCTAGCAAGGCGCCATATTCAGCTACTATTCTGAACAGATAATATTGTGAATCATGTACCGTTCATCATTAATGGATTAAAGTTAAGTATGAAACTAATTCCGTCCGCTTTCTGAATTCTAATTCCTTGTCACGTTCCAGACCTCACGTCAGTATAATCCTTCCCTCCTCACGCCAGGCTGCGTGAGCTAAAACGCGTGCATTTTGGCCTCCTCTAGTAACATGGTGTTGGCTCCAGCCAACACTACAATAAGAGTGGCCATTTTCCGTCTTTTTTTTTATCCAAGATAAAAGAGCATGTTCATTGTTATGGAAGGCAGACCGACTTACAACCGAATGAAGCCCGAGCTCCACAATAGAGTGTCTGGTGTCATATTTTGTAAAGAGAATATGATAACTTCTACAATATTACACTCCTGGAAATTGAAATAAGAACACCGTGAATTCATTGTCCCAGGAAGGGGAAACTTTATTGACACATTCCTGTGGTCAGATACATCACATGATCACACTGACAGAACCACAGGCACATAGACACAGGCAACAGAGCATGCACAATGTCGGCACTAGTACAGTGTATATCCACCTTTCGCAGCAATGCAGGTTGCTATTCTCCCATGGAGACGATCGTAAAGATGCTGGATGTAGTCCTGTGGAACGGCTTGCCGTGCCATTTCCACCTGGCGCCTCAGTTGGACCAGCGTTCGTGCTGGACGTGCAGACCGCGTGAGACGACGCTTCATCCAGTCCCAAACATGCTCAATGGGGGACAGATCCGGAGATCTTGCTGGCCAGGGTAGTTGACTTACACCTTCTAGAGCACGTTGGGTGGCACGGGATACATGCGGACGTGCATTGTCCTGTTGGAACAGCAAGTTCCCTTGCCGGTCTAGGAATGGTAGAACGATGGTTCGATGACGGTTTGGATGTACCGTGCACTATTCAGTGTCCCCTCGACGATCACCAGTGGTGTACGGCCAGTGTAGGAGATCGCTCCCCACACCATGATGCCGGGTGTTGGCCCTGTGTGCCTCGGTCGTATGCAGTCCTGATTGTGGCGCTCACCTGCACGGCGCCAAACACGCATACGGCCATCATTGGCACCAAGGCAGAAGCGACTCTCATCGCTGAAGACGACACGTCTCCATTCGTCCCTCTATTCACGCCTGTCGCGACACCACTGGAGGCGGGCTGCACGATGTTGGGGCGTGAGCGGAAGACGGCCTAACGGTGTGCGGGACCGTAGCCCAGCTTCATGGAGACGGTTGCGAATGGTCCTCGCCGATACCTCAGGAGCAACAGTGTTCCTAATTTGCTGGGAAGTGGCGGTGCGGTCCCCTACGGCAATGCGTAGGATCCTACGGTCTTGGCGTGCATCCGTGCGTCGCTGCGGTCCGGTCCCAGGTCGACGGGCACGTGCACCTTCCGCCGACCACTGGCGACCACATCGATGTACTGTGGAGACCTCACGCCCCACGTGTTGAGCAATTCGGCGGTACGTCCACCCGGCCTCCCGCATGCCCTCTATACGCCCTCGCTCAAAGTCCGTCAACTGCACATACGGTTCACGTCCACGCTGTCGCGGCATGCTACCAGTGTTAAAGACTGCGATGGAGCTCCGTATGCCACGGCAAACTGGCTGACACTGACGGCGGCGGTGCACAAATGCTGCGCAGCTAGCGCCATTCGACCGCCAACACCGCGGTTCCTGGTGTGTCCGCTGTGCCGTGCGTGTGATCATTGCTTGTACAGCCCTCTCGCAGTGTCCGGAGCAAGTATGGTGGGTCTGACACACCGATGTCAATGTGTTCTTTTTTCCATTTCCAGGAGTGTACATACATATTTTCAGGTAACGAAACGGCATATCAGCTTACTTCACTATTTCGATAAACAGCAGAAGAAATACTTGTAAAAAGGCATGATTTTTTGTTATTACACATGCAAAGGAAGTCAGCACGGCACATAAATGTGGTGTCACCGCCAGACACCACACTTGCTAGGTGGTAGCCTTTAAATCGGCCGCGGTCCGTTAGTATACGTCGGACCCACGTGTCGCCACTATCAGTGATTGCAGACCGAGCGCCGCCACACGGCAGGTCTAGAGAGACGTCCTAGCACTCGCCCCAGTTGTACAGCCGACTTTGCTAGCGATGGTTCACTGACTACAGACGCTCTCATTTGCAGAGACGACAGTGTAGCATAGTCTTCAGCTAAGTCATTTGCAACGACCTAGCAAGGCGCCATATTCAGTTATATTCTGAACAGATAATATTGTGAATCATGTACCGTTCATCATTAATGGATTAAAGTTAAGTATGAAACTAATTGCGTCCGCTTTCTGAATTCTAATTGCTTGTCACGTTCCAGACCTCACGTCAGTATAATCCTTCCCTCCTCACGCCAGGCTGCGTGAGCTAAAACGCGTGCATTTTGGCCTCCTCTAGTAACATGGTGTTGGCTCCAGCCAACACTACAATAAGAGTGGCCATTTTCCGTCTTTTTTTTATCCAAGATAAAAGAGCATGTTCATTGTTATGGAAGGCAGACCGACTTACAACCGAATGAAGCCCGAGCTCCACAATAGAGTGTCTGGTGTCATATTTTGTAAAGAGAATATGATAACTTCTACAATATTATTTCAGTGCTACAGGGCGGCGCACGAAAAATCGGCCCCGATTGCTCATTGTCGCCAACCAATCATCATCTATTGTTTCGAAGTTGTTGTTTGCATTATCTTATTTGTTATTTCTTCAGTCCCTAATTATTACATGTTTATCTGTTCTGCTCGTAGCGGTCAACAAATCGTGCGTAATTGGCGAGCAGTCTGTACCCGGGGCCGGTTTCTCGTGCGCCACCTTATATTATTTCATTGCTGTCAGCCACATAATGCTACAGTTTGCTACACGAGATGTTTTGCAGAATCACGAAAATTACAAGTGTGCGAGAATTCTGCTATGAATAAAAACTCTGTACTCCAGGGGGGGGAGGGGGGGGAGAGGCAAGTGCCCCCTCTTGGCGCCCTCCATATTCAGTCACCTATGCTACTAATTTTCAATTTTTCATAAGAACCATATACCGAGCACAAATGAACGGTGAAAGAGTAACAATGAACGGCCCCCCCCCCCCCCAAAAAAAAACGATCACCATTGAACTAGTTCTCAAGGGTGAACGAGTTTGCCCACCTCTATATCACACCAACTGTGTGGTTGGATTGATGATTTATAGAAAACAGAGCACTGTAGCAAAAGATGTAAGTGCGGATATTCCTATTGGTGACTGAGCACGGTGTACTGGCCTACATTACATCAGTATTGTGTCATATACAGAAAAATAATTATAGCTATTACAGATCAGTGGCGGATACATTTGGGGGCTACCTCCGCCCCCCTCCCCCTTGCAAGGCCACCCGCATTGCCACCCGCCCCCCCCCCCCCCCCCTGCCCCCAGCCAATCAGCCCGCACGCTATTCGTTTCTTTAGTCAGTCGACTCGCTTGAATCGAGTTATCGAGGAGTTCTACTTTCCTACGTAGCACGCGCGTCCGCGTCATCGTGTTTTATACGTGTCTGTGTCGCACATAGATAGCAAACACACACCTACGACAAAAGTCGCGGCCATTCTAGAGATCTCGATACGTTATTCTGTCTGGCATTTGTCCGAGAAAAGTTTACAATATTCTATTGTTTCGTGATTAAAAAGAGACTAATGGGAGAGATTCCTCAATACAAGCAAACGAGCATAAACGCCCTTAATTATCGTGATTCTGTTATGCAAGCGCTGTCTGTTTGTCCTAGATCTGACTATCCTACTTTGGACACGCTGTACAAGATATTTGCTTGTCTAGCTGCATCTATTGCTACAGTAGTAAGAAGTTTTTCAACATTGCGGCGTACAAAGACATGGCTGAGATCGACAATGTAGGAGGATCGGCTTAATGGCTTAGCTCTGTTGAACACTGACCCTGACACTGATTGTCCTATTGACGGTGAAATTAACCAATTTTCCAGGAAGAATAGGAGCATAGAATTCATCATTTAAGGAAGAGAACCACAATTATAACTTTTTTATATCGTAAGATGACATGGTCTTGTATATATGTATAATCAGTTTAAATAAAACTTTCATAAACTTTGCATGTGATTTGACTATTTTTTATTGCGACAAAAGTAAAGGTAGCTCAAGGTGTCTTTAGCGCCCCCTCGAGGTTTTTCTGTATCCGCCATTGTTAATAATCGTATACGTTTAAGTTGACTGGTATCTCCAACTATAGGTGTCAAGAGTAACAAACCATTAATGCATATTTCCCCTTGAGCAGCAGGTCAGGTCCAGAAGTGTAGAGAAGTGGCCGCAAAAGGGGCAATCTATACTAACAGGCATAGCCCACTTGGTGGTGCAGTTACACTGTGCAGAAAACATCAGGTCGGAAAGTTTGTGACATGCTTGTAGGTAGACTGTTTGGTGCAGAGAAAACACAACCAGCACACTGAGGTGTGTTCATGCTATGGTACTACACACAAAAATATCTGTGCCGCGTATATAAATGACGTTGGAGTTAATGTCGGAAGTTGCATAAGGTTTTTCGCAGATGGTGCTGTTGTACACAGAGGAGTCGCAACGCTAGAAAATTGTAGCGAAATACAGGATGACCTGCGACGATCATCGTTTGGTGCAGGAAGTGTCAATTTTCCTTCAATACAAACAAATGAAACGTATTGCGAATGCATAGAAATGCCATTTATTGCATGATTACAGGACTGCAGAACAATCAGTGGAAGCAATTACTTTCATAAAATATCTAGGAGTATCTGTACAGGGCATCTGAAATGGAACGACCACATAAAATCAATCACAAGTAAGGTAGGTGATCAATCTTCCGCGCTTTAGGTTCTTCGCACATATCTCACACTTGTCCGGTCCGGTCTCAGAACGTGCCAGCCGTAGACAAGAAATAAACGTCACCAAATTGCAAGTCAAATCACGAAGTAATGTACAAGCGCCATACCAGTGATGAATAGTAAGTTACGTATTACATGCTCGGGTCAAATATATCTTGATAAATTACGCTCGTGTTGTATGGGCTCATATTCTTTTATTGTATGAAACAAAGTGCCTTAATATTTAGTTCCACATTTACTTATCAACCATATGGAAAAATATTTACGCATCACCAATGTTGTTTCGTCACGTATGGTCTTTTATTATGTGCAGTACCATAGTGTAAGTATGTTTCTTAACATGTCAGCCATACTTTATGATATCTCTTGTAAGTTGCTCATGACGACATCGACTGCATACAAAAACTTAAAGATCGATGAACAAATAAATCAAAAATAGATTTTATTGCACAAATAGCGAAATCAAACTATGTAGTAACAATTCTCTGTGAACGTTACGTAACATTTCATATTATTAAGCGTTTTAAATATATATCGCAAGAAGCTTTTGGCACATTCCATGTAGCGGTATCGGTCTGAGTTTGGGAAAGGTTTTCGAAAATTGTGCAACAAGTACTACTTTTTTAATACCGTGTACTACGGAACACGATACAATCGAGTTAATCTTGGCAGGAAAAAAATCGATTATCTGCAAGTGAATAGTTTCTCGCGATTTAGATCGATTCAGAAATTACTCCTATTACTGCTACCTCCGACTCCTGAAAAAATCGTCTTTAACAAATGTTTACATGACAACAGGGTATGTCTATTTACAGTTTCTTTGCTCTCACGAGAACAATCGAGTTTATTAGGGTGATCCAATAAAAGCAATCGTAAACGACACGAAACAGGTTTAAAGTCCAAGACCAACTGATACTATCCTGCAGATTCGATACTACACTGAAAGATTTCTCACGATAGCCTCAGATTTTTGCAGACCTGTTACTGTATAGTAAGTACCCGATTTGATGACTCCATAGCTGTACTACTCATCAGTTATTCCTCAGTCCGTTTCGACCTTAACGAAAATATTATTCATATTCATGGCCTGCTCGAGATTTCAAGGGATTCTTGCTAAACTGATTTTTTAAAGAATTTAATGTGAAATTCTTTTGAGGACAAGTTACTATATAGCAGCACTATAATTATAGCAACGCCGTTAACACAAAAATGTGCGTGTAACTCACCGCCGATTCTCACTAACTCTTCGTGTCCATAGCCAAATGGCAGAAATGTACTTCCTTTTGCTTTGTGTCTTAAGATCACTGGGTAGTATTGACTGATGATTTACACTGAACTAGTGCACTATTCCTATTTAATCGCATCTTAAAGTTATTAGTTTCTTATAGCCAAAGTGCAATTCTGTGAATAAAGAACATAAAAAAAAGGAAATTTCAAGAGTTCAAATGATGAAAAACCATCAAGTTGTAAGGCATTCTCGCAAGGAATTCGTGTTAACAGAAAAATATGAACGTGTGTCATGCGCTCCCGGTGATCAGATTCTAGTAATTTTCAGAGGATAGCCGGTATAGTGGTTCGGAAGTTTTTCCTCGTTTCCCGCAGATTTTGAATTTAAGCCTCTGACATGCAGTCAGTTATTCAACTATACAAAGAATACAATCTGTGTAAAAAAAGTGACATCTGAATGCCCAAGAACGTAAAGCACATTTATTACATCGATTCTCGCCATCATTTGATGGGCCACCTGATGAATGTTACTGAAACTAACATTTCTTAAAAAAAACAAGGTAATTTTGGAGATGAAACAATGGAAACATGCTTCGACGGACAAGAGTTTCATACAGGTACTCACTTTGTTGTCGGATGCTATTTCTTGATTCTATCGCCACACGAAACCTAGTAACTTCACTAGTGGACTAGGCTCTGACAACACAGCCGAAACTGAGAATACGATCACATTCACGTATGTCCGCCTTAAGCGAAGTGCGCGCCACGAATGTGGGGGCGTGGAAGCTTGAATTGCCGCAACCAGTAACAGTATTCGCTACAGTAGGCAAAGATGTTATTAGGTACGCTTTAAACTCTTTGGTAAAGTCAACGTTTGATCAAATGCCGTTTTATTACATTTTTCCTACAAACAGCTGAAATGTAATAAATATGACATTAAATTATAGAAACAGTTTTCTGGTTAGAAGTTTCAACTTTCTGTAACCATTTTGTTTCTCCCTATGAAGTTTTCTCTCTGTATTTACTTCTCTTAGCTGTGATTTCCACACGCTTTTTCCTTATTTAAAATAATTTTTCGTAGCCGGGTGGTTCTTTGCTATTTTTCGGCAGCTGAAATACTGAATTACTTATTTGCTTCAACGTTCAACGTACTTCTAACATAGACGTTGTCATCTGTTACTGCATTTTTATCTTTGCCTATCGGTTTGCAGAAAGTAATATTTTTATTTGTTTACGCCTTATGGCGAGGTATAGGAGGTGAAGGAAAATTATTTGCGACGTTCATTATCACGTTACAATGGTGTGGGGCTTAATAAAGTAAGTGGGAAGTGTAAGTGTATACCCCAAAGGTTTCGCTTCAGTTCTTCCAATAAGTGATAATAGAGTTCATTTTCATAATTTTAATATAACAGGGTGAATGGAAAGCGCGAAATGACATTTTTAGAATTTCTCTGTAGGATTAGTGATATACGTTAATTCCAAATAAGTAATGGATAATTACTGTAAAGAAGATTGTTATTGGTTGATATTTCCATGTTTTGCCACACTCATTTTAAGGTTCGGCTTAAAAGCTGGTGTTGCTGGCGGTGCTGTTTATTACACGGTAGAACAAGGCGTATGGAATGACAGCAACCGCACGACCGAACTTCATCGTAGAATACAAGAAAATATGAGACCATTAATACAACAGATTCCAATAGATATGAAGGTAAGGGTTACAGGCTACCTTTATTGCGATTCTGTGTTACGTAAATGTCATTTGTAATAGCATAATAATAAAGATAGGCCTTCAGATCCCGTGTTTCCAGTGTAGTATGAGAGTTTGCCTTCAAGGCACACACAAACACAAATTGATTAAATAGAACATTAAATTATGGAAAGAAGATACGTAGCAACAAGCCAATAAACCTAATATTCCGTTGATCAGTGGAACTGGAACCCATTGCTACCCAGTATGATCACAGATGGGTCACTGTATTTTCAGAAGCTCTCTCTTAAAACCACGTAGAAATAAACTTTGTTTACATGTTACAACACACTGTGGAAATTGTTACAGACAGTTGTTGCCCTGCAAAGTAATCCAGGTGAAAAGAAATTCCACGACTTTTGTATTATAGAATATATTTACGTTATAATGAAATGAAATTCCTGTGAACTAGGAGACCCTTCTCCCCTGTACTACTGTGAAGTTGTTTCTGTGTTTTTTTCACTTACACATCCGAGTAAATTTCTTTATTTCTGAATTAAAAATGCAGAATTTCAAGTCGGAATAACATTTAGTGATTTCAAAGTAGCTCAGCTGTAATCTACCCTTTCCAGGAAAAGTGACACAGTCAACAAGTTAACGTCTTTTTGTTGAAATTCTACTTAACAAATGAGCTACGGTTACATGAAACAACTCCAGGTTCTTCAGTTTGATTACAATTTGGCATGTAAATTGGAATATTTATTTTCAATAACATGTTGATATTTTATATGATCAAGCTGTAACTGAAATTTATTAAATTCATAAAATTTTCACTAGAAGCTTCAATACATCATATATACATCCATTCTTTTAACCTAAGTCATTGTACAGAAAGCTATAGTACTCGGACAGGTATGACAGTCAAGTTATGTAACTTCGGATGCTACATGCTCACTCTGAATTCCCTATTGCTACAGAATGTTTTGAGGATTGTTTTGTTTCAGTTATCGTGTGGATATAGTTATACCATTTCTGATGGACAACACAAGTATTTAACACATCTTAATGACCATGTGGATTTTGTAACATACAGTCATTAATTTTCATTACAGATCCCAGAATTGCCTAAAAGTGGAGAGCTGTCTCATGATGCGCAATATCTGTGGAATTCCGGAGTGAAGGCAACATTTAGTTTCCTGAGTGACCTGCCCTCACTGTTGACAGGCTGGAGCATACAAGGATACCATGTGCTCAGAGAACAGTTGTCCAGCAGCCAGCAGACCAATCAGCAGGCACATAGCACTGACAAGAAAGAGTGATATTTCTAATTTTCGTCTTGTAAATAGTCAAAGTGTAAAATAAACTGTTGTCACATTCAGATGGAAGCCTCCTAAATTAAAAAATCCTTTATTACAAATTAAATAGAAAGTTTATGGAAATTTGTCTTTGAATATGTGAATAGTGGTCCAAACTTTCATATGAAGCAGGAGTGAAAGAAAGCCTTCACAGACCCTTAAATTTTTCAGTTCTATGCAGCAGAAGTGTTGCACTAATCCACAGTTATGTGAGTACTATCACAGATATAAAGAAAATTATAAGAATCAGTAACTGGAAAAACAACACAAGCCCACTTTTTGGCAAAACTGAGTTATATGCAGGGGAGTCTTCGTGAAGCATAGATGCAGCTTCAGTACAAAAAATCACACGTGCTCTATACATATTAATGCTTTTACAAGCATACCGTTTTTTTGTGTTCTTTGCAATAACAACGTGGGTCCCGGACTAGTGTTATTATTGGAAAGAATGGTAGAAATGACAACAGTCTGGAGTTTGTGGGATGACCGCAATTTCTGTCAGAAGGCATATATATTTGTGTATTAATATTTCAGCTGTACGATACTGTGTTCCAAAAGGATTTCTTAACATAAGCTGATAGACATTTTCAGAAAATTTCATGAGTTTGAAAGTAAGAACACACAACATAGATGTCTTGCAGGGCATGATGCGCGAAAGACCCGGGAAAAGCAATCGCCAGCCTAAGCCAAGAGCATGTAATTCGCAATTTCACATATTGACTAGACATGCTGGGTGGGAGGTGTGCAAATAGGTATTTTCCAACCTGCAGACAGACATAATTTTGCAGCCTTTTTGACGTTACAAATGAAACTGTAATGAATTTGTAACTGTGAAAAAGTAATGTTCAACCATATAACAGGAGATGATATGCTACTTAAAGTAATCCAACGCACCAGGTGGGCCTATCGATAATTGAGAAGCATATTAAAACATTCTCATAGAGGATCTCGCATTATCCTAGTGAATAAGCATATTTTTTAGATGCAGAGTTGTCTGTAAAAACTGTATATGAACTGTTCCCTAAGTTACATCTGCATATGAAAGAGTCATGTGGAGTGGATTTAAGGGTTTTCAATAAACATTTTAATTTATGCATTTGGTGGCTGTAAACGGATATTTCAATGGTAGGCAATGAAAACTTTATTGCTCAGTTTTGTTAAATTTTATGGGAGAAGCAAAAATGGTTTCAGAGTAACCATGTACATAAAATGAGTAAAAAATTCTATTTAAAGATGGATGCAGCAAAGTGTGCAGAAAATGAGCATGCGGAGCGATTGTTTTGATTACATGCAAAATCTTAAGATTCTTAAGCTCCATTACAGAAAGCATTTTATTTCCTGCAGTTTGATGCCAGCACATTCTGTATTACAGACCTAAGAAGCAACAGATCCAAGCTATATCTGTGCCACAAACATACTGCCCACAAAGGGTGTTTGCATGAGAGAGAGAGAGAGAGAGAGAGAGAGAGAGAGAGTGTGTGTTTGTTTTGTCTACTTTATAAGAAGGCCTTTTGGCCAAACACTCAATTGTTTAACAGTCAGTGACTCAATATCTTCCGTTTATGCTGAGTAGCAATCGATCCTATTCATAATAATGTCATTATTCCATCCTGGATTTTCCATTGTTTGATCTGATAAATAAAAACGAAATATGCTATTCTGAAATGAGTGTGTGAGCCACATGTCACAAATGCACCATTCCTGGAATAACATTAGATACCACCCTTCCCACTAACATTAAAACCAGGTGGTGAGCTAGTAACTTAGTTTGTATTTGTTGAGAACATGTTTGTCAATCTTAATCTCAGCCCATGACAGATTAGCGTAACTTGCTTTTTAATATGATAAATATTACTAACACTTCCCTAACCAATGTCTGTTGTACCCTGGTGCAGGAATGCAATTAATAATGCTGGAGAACATTAGGCGATAAATGTAGTGGACAAGGATGTAGAGAATGTAACATGGACATTTGGATAGTTCCGTGGAGAGTGCATGGATGGTCAGAGCGACCACTTGCAATAAACAGGAAACCACAGTTCGAGTCTCAATCTGACACAAAATTACACATCATTAATAGATAGTTCATCTATACCTAAGATAGTAGGTCTGTAACAACTACAGCTTGTGTCAAAGAATTCACAGTCAGCAAATATATTTCCAATTATTTTGTGCAGTAGTTGGTCATCAAACAAAGTCTGTTCTTTCAGACATGCAAGTGAAGTTTGGTATAACATTGGAACTCCTCTAATATCTTATGGTGAGTATGTATATAATTATAGTTAAAGCAGCATAAGACGACTCCGACAGCTCGCAGTTATGTTGCCAACTTCCAACTGCAAAGTGCTATTAGCTTCAGGCAAAACAGTAGTTGGCAACATAGCTGGACAACACTGAGGCATTGCCACAGACACGTTTCCAAAATCATGCTACATTATTGGTAGAGGTAGGCCTGAGAAGCTCCTGCACTCAGCCTGCTGGGACTGTCAGGGATCAACTTATGCCAACAAATATAGGTAAGGTAAATAAAATAAGTTGTTGCAGACAGAGTAAATGTCACCATATCTTGTGTGTGTTCCACAGGACATGAAGTATATATACCACACAGTACATCTATCACATAATAGTAAGCACGCACTCCAGCCATCTCCTTGTTAACATTTAACAACGTTGTTGTGGTCTTCCGTCCAAACTAGTTTGATGCTCCACTCCAGTCTGTTCCGCCCAAGCCTCTTCTTCCCTGCATAACTTCTCTCTCTCATATGGCCACCACCAGCCACAGCAGTGTGTCTCGCATAACACTGTGTACGTTGCCCGACTATAAACCATCCATCACTAAGTGTGCAGCAGTCAATGTGTTAATCTGGTGGTTCACGAATATTCACATCTTTCAGCACTACTTTAAGACCTAAGTGCACGTAACTTGCATACGATTTAGAGTAGTTTCATCATGGCCAATTCTCCCAAGGACTTCAAGTATTTTGAGCAAATGTCATCTACTCCAAGGAACTGTTTCGACTTTCTCCTTCAGTGCTCTGTAAAATTCTTGCAGTGTATCTCCCATCTCATCTTCATTTACTTCCCCTTTTTCTGTAAGACTATCGTCAACTTTGTTTTCTTCATATTAACTCTCTAGGTATTCATGTTCATTTAAGACACCAATTTTGAACTAAGTGAGGGTGTGCACATATGAGAAAGTATCTCAACAGGTGCCAAAATTATCTTAAAATTCATATTTGAGAGTTCTAACATAACACATTTACTGCCACAAGGCTGCCGGCCACAGCAGAGCCTAATGGCGAAACTTACTTCACTCAGTCAGTCAGTTGCCGAAGTGGCGTCAACTCGAAACACCTGCACCAGGCGAACGGTCTACCCGACGGGAGGCCCTAGCCACAATACATTATTATAACTTGTTAATTGGGTTTTCTCAGGACATGCATGTATTCATTTTTCTAGTCAGCCTTGTAATATGTCTTGACTTTACATGACCTCTCCTCTACTTTGTTTCAAATGGCCAATGAAGCTTCAGGGTCTTATTTCGTGGCAAGGTGGTTTGATTTCCACAGCAGACTAAGTAAGTGTAAAGAATTTTACATATTGATGTCCCTAAGTCAGAGCACTCAGCTTAATATCAAATGCTTGTACACAAGAATTTTGTATTTGCAAACAAATTATGCCCACTGGCAAAGTGGACTGATGTAAAACTTTTCCAAAATCAAACTCCCTACCCCTGCCCAGAAAACCATTTGTCACCTGGCACAAACTATTCATACTGAACCACGTATAAAAACTGTCTTATAAAGACTTATTTACAATTCACTGAAGTGGGCACAAAACTTCGCCAAACATCAAACTCATTTGCGACCTGTCTGTGTGGGGCAGTATTCAATGGCTCTAAGCATGGGGACTAATTCAGTTCATTCACTCCATTCTGACAATTTAAGCTACTTACCCCACAGACAATTATGTGCAAGGGGACAATGGAGTTCTTGATAATTGGTTTACAGGGGGTGTACAGACTTTCAAAGGACCAGATTCATGATTTTTATTACCTCTTTAATTACATTCATGATGTCTTGAAAATGTGCGGTACAGGGACAAAAACAGTTCATGAACCTGAAAAGTGGTTGAAATGGAACTATGTATGACTTGATTATTTTTCATCACATCAGTTAAAATACAAACTGTTTCAACATAGTAATGCAGTGAAAACTTACAGTTGTCCTTGAGACAATATATCAATTTTGAACATACAAAATTCATGTCAAGTTAAACTTCACAGTAAAAGATTCAGTGTAAAGTTTCTTAGCTAAAACTCGAAATTTCAACACCTAAAACTACTATCTTTTGCCTTTTCAATATTCACTTATTTTTGAGCTCTTATTTCTTGAACTGTTCTTTTGAGACTGACCACTTCATTTCCATGAAATTTCTTTAAGGCATCTAATCTTTTTGATTAAGCATTCTTCACAGATATTATTACTGATTGTGTAATGTTCGCATTTGGTTGTTTCTCACTATTAAGTAAACCCCCTAACGATTATATTGCATTGTACACACTTCTTTCTGTAACAGTTGTATCTTTTCCCAAGTTTTCAACTAAAACTTTAACTGAAAAGCCTTTTTCAACTGCAGCGTTTCCATGAGACATTCATAACAGCTTCTGCATGAACCTTGAAGTCATGGTTTGCACTTTCAGTTAATCACCATAAAGAAATCAAGTTTGTCCTTTTCAAGATTGAATTGTTTTTCAGAATATCCAAAAAAATTCTTTCACTACATCAGCTGTCAAAGGAGCAGATAATTAGTATCTCTCCCCCCCCCCCCCCCCCCCCCCCTCACGAATTCTTCCAACACAATTGCCACTTGAGAATTTCTCGAAATGGATCTCTCCGTAACTTTGAATGATAAACATGGGCCACCTCTGACTATCTTTAATTTCAAACAACTCTTCACAGAAAATTTTAGGTACACATTTTAAGGTTGATAAGGAATTGAAGTCTTCCATAAATGAATTTTCTAAGTGATGTTTAATTTTTTTCAATGTTTCTACTTTCAGCAGCATACCTTCAAATGCTCTCTTCATGACTTCAATATTTCTAACTTACATTATAAAACAAAAGTTGAGAAGAAACATGGAAAACTCTAGTGATATTTGAGAATGTTCCTCTCCTTGACGGAAAATCCTTCATAAAGTAACATTTCCAACAATTATTATGAGCAGTTTTCAAAGCTGCATTCACTAAATTAAGTGAGGAAATGCTGCAATGAAACATTCATGGTTATTTCTCTGTTGATTTGAAATGCATGCAAATCATGCAACATCTGTTGAAATTTGAGAATCACTGAGCATAATTCCCCAGCAGTTGACAAAAAGTTAATTGGTTGATACTGATGCACTACATTTAGTCCTTTAATGCTGGGCACAAAGAGGAGTGTAAATTATTTTATTTGCTCTTTTTTATTGTAATGATTTGTAATTACAGACCGTTCAGCTGTTTTCCAAAGTACACTTGACTGAATATGAACACACCTTTCTAACTAAATTTTTAGTGAAGATGACAGATTCGCCACTCAATATGTGACAGCATAAGTCAGATGAAAGGAAGGGGGGGGGGGGGGGATATAAAACAAAAGCAAGAAGGGAAAAAGGCTTCCATACAGTGACAGTCTGCATACAAATACAGACAGACAGATGAAGCAGGAGAGCTGATACCACTTTATATATACATCATCACTCTTTTTAAAGATAAAATATTTCATGGACTCCAATATAGTGCACGCAGGAGGGATTGGGTACGAGATTATATCCCCAAAGGAAGACTTAAAAAAAGAAAAATTATTTGAGCTTACAGCAAAATTTCACCTCCCTGTATGATGAGAGTGTTGTGTAGACAACCCCCCTGCAAGGACACCCAAATCAGATTCCAAACAAGATCACATGGCCTCATGGAGAGGATGCCCAAAACATCAAGAAGTCCTTAGAAATTTACCAATGAAGAGCAAGGATGCAAAGCACAGTACAACAAAGGAACAACAGTCATAAGACCAGTTCAGAGAGAGGCCTCAACCAACTGAAACAAAAGCCCAGCAGCTGACATCAGATGCAAAAACAGGCTATTCCTCTGACCGAACCGTGGCACAGAACCAAACTAGGAACCGAAGGAAAACATCACAAGATTATATAACCAATTATACAAGCATACTCAACACCCTTCAAACAAAATTTGAAGTACACTACCTTCATAAAAAATAACATGAAAGTCTTTGTAGCATTGCAACAATGGAATACGGACTACAAACATTACAGCTCTTAACCAGTATTGAAAATAATAAACTTAATAAGCCAAAATACAATAAATGATTAAAAACTTGACTGGGAGTGAAGAAGACCAACTTTCCAATTGCCAGAGAAGAAAGATCCAGTAATTGGGTCTAATTATTATGAACCCATTGCTGTCAAAGTGTTAATAAGATTAAAATTATTGTTAACCTCACACTCGGAAATAAAAGACATTAAGCCTTGATGTCAGGGAGAAATGAGAAGAAACAGCCAAGTCTTGTCTCATCTCTCATGAGATCAAAGAACCAAGTGGGGAATGCCAATATTGCAGTCAGTACTCACTGTATCGAAATGTTGAGAGAATGGCACAACAAAAAAGTTGCTATACATTTAAGTTTTCGGCAGAAAGGCCAGCTCAAGGAGAAAACACACACACACACACACACACACACACACACACACACACACACACGAAAACAGACTGCGAGCAACTACGTCTGATGGGGAAAGCAATCTATGAATGATGAGGTTAAGGAGGAGGCTGGGCAGGCAGGGGGAAGGTCTAGTGCTGCTTATGGGAGCACAAAAGGATGGGGTGGGGACAAGGCAGGGCTGCTAAGTGCAGTCAGGAGGTTTTGGGGGATGGGGAGGGAAGGTAGAGAAGTAAAGGACCGGATAAAGACTGTCGGGTGCACCGGTTGAATAGAAGACTGTGTAATGCTGGAGTGAGAAAGGGGAAGGGGATAGGTACTGGCAAGGGCTGAGGTCAGGTCTGTTACGGGAACGTAAGGTACCACAAGGAGAGCTCCCACGTGTGGAGTTCAGAGAAGCTGGTGGTGATGCGCAGGATCCAGATGGCACCGGCTGTAAAGCAGTCATTGAAGTGTAGCATGTTGTGTTGGGAAGCATGTTCAGCAACTGGGTTTTCCAGAAGACAAAGCTTGTCAGTTAGCCCATGTAGAAAGCAGCACAGTGGCTGCAGCTTAGTTTGCAGATCACATGACTGCTTTCACATGTGGCCCAGCCTTTGATGGGATAGATTATAGCCGTGCCCAGAGTGGAGTAGGTGGTAGTGGGAGATGTATGAAACAAGTATTGAATGTAAGTCTATTGCAGTGGCGGGAGCCATGACGCAAGAGGGTTGGGACCAGGTTGGATTAAGAATGGACAAGGATATTGCGAAGGTTCAGTGGGTGGCAGAATAGCACTGTGCGAAGGAAAATGGGTACGATATTACTCATCTCAGGGCACGACAAGAGGTTGTCGAAACTTTGGCAGAGAATGTGATTCAGAGATATTAGGTGACTCTAGAGATAAGGCAAGGGAGATCTTTTTCTGTCTATGGTTGGAAGGTTATTTTCAGTCTGTGAAGGCCACAATTAGAGGGGGACTGCTCATCTCTACAGGTGCTTTGGCCATGAGTGGCTAGGCTGTATGGATGGGACTTTTCGGTATGGAATGGGTGACAGCTGTTGAAGTGGTGGTTGTTAAGTTTGATATGGACAGAGGTAGCCATCTTTGAGTCAGAGGTCAAGATTGAGGAATATGGTTTTTTCCATTGAGCAGGACCAGGTGAAGTGAAGTGAATGGGGGAGAAGGTATTTGAATTCTGCAGGAATGTGGTAGGGTGCCTTCAGTTCCGATCACAAAGATGTCATCAATTAACGATTTTAGTTTGTTTTTGCCTTTTTATGATTTTTCCCACATATTTTTTACTCGTTCCTAGACAGAACCCAAGCCTCCATACTGTTCCTGCATTGTTGCTAAGCTCATAGAATCTCCCCAAATGGTCCTTTCTTCAAATTACCCACTCCGGCTGCAACACCTCCTTCCACAGGGACCCATATCTGTTCAAATTCTACCAGTCCACGGCCCTCACCAACCTATTCCTGCAAAACCTTGTGAATAGTCCCAAACTTTTTTCCAATGCCTCCTCTCTACATGTAAAATTCTCTGGTTCTGCAAAGTTACAACAACACCATCTCAAAAATCTCTCCTATCCCTACCTTGGACTACCATCTCTACAGCAGCTTCCCAATCTCCTCCACATTCCCTTATAGCTGGCAAACCCTGACTTACAGACCTACTTGCCACACCCTCATATACTCCCACCATCATATACAGGGTGTTTCAAAAGTGGTGGTCAATATTCAGGGATATGACAGGACTGATCATTCAAAACAAAAAAGTCGAGTAAACATGGGCTCTAAAACGCGTACCTTAAGAGCTATGAGATATTGTTGCTCTTCAATATTGTGAAACAAATCTCTTCTACTGCAAGCCCTTTGCTTCCATATTTTAGGGTGTGGTAGTATGGACCAAAACAAGGAAAAAATGTCCAGTTAACACATGCTCAAAAAACTGCTAAGGTATGCATTTTAGAGCATGTTTACTGGACTTTTCCTTGTTTTGGTCCATACTACCACTTCTCAAAACATGGAAAGGCTCATCCCAGAAGAGATTTGCTTCACAGTATTGAAGCTCAGGAGCTGCCCATATCTCTTAAGATATGCATTTTAGAGACCATTTTACTTGACTGTTTGGAATTATCATCCCTGAATACTGACCATCACTTCTGAAACACCCTGTAGAATCCACAACCTAAACAGACCCAAAACATGGCCATGAACCTACCCTGTAAAAGCTTTTATCCCACAGAAGTATCAGTCCTTTCCTAAGGCCTTACTTTTGTCCAACTCCCAAATTCAGTCATAGTGTACAGGTTAAAGACCACTTTTCCTTCTCCCTGTCTCTACAGGGACACATTTTATTCACCAACCAACCCTACCAGACTCATCCCAAAGACATCGTTGAAACCTGCCTGACTGCATTCACTCCTCCATCCCAAATCACCCCATTTAACATTCCAGAATTTCTTAACTTAGCAAACCTTGCCTCACCAACATTCTCGACCCAAAACACCCGCAGAAAGAGCCGCAACCCACCACCTAAAAGACAAATTCTAACCTTGTAACTCTACCTGCCGACAAAGGCTCCAAGGCTCCACTGTGGTTTTGAACCACAGGGATTACCTAGTGGAAAGACTTCCAGTTGTCAGGTTTGTCCACCTGCAAACAGTGCTATGGTCATCCCATTCCAGAAATCCAAGACGATCACCAGTCTCCTCAAACCCTTAGCCTCATCCCAGAACCTCTTCACATAGTCTATCCCTCTCCTTGCACCTGCCATTCCCCACACTCTTACCTTCTACAAGCTTCCGAAAGTGCATAAACCTAACCACCTAGGTTGCCCCCACTGTGACTGGTGACTGTGCTCCCACTGAGAGAACCCCTGCTGTCATGGACCAACCTTCAGCTTGTTACCTGTAATCTTCCCTGCTATATAAAAGATAATATCCTCTACTAACTCTCCATAGTTCCTCTTCCTTTACCACCCAGCACCCTCGTCACCACTGATGCTCCATTCCTTAACACTAATATCTGCATTGCTCATGGCCTTTCTGCTATCTAACGCTTTACTAACACCCGACTGGCTCCAAACATTAAAACCACCTTCCTTGTCACCATGACCAATGAGGGCAGTAGATTTCCACAAAAGAATGGACTATCTGCCACCATGGTTCACAGATCATATAAGGAATTTCAATTATGTATAGCATGCAGTTCATTGTTGACAGCCATCTGAACTGGTCAGTGTGTCAATTGTTTGAAAACGGAGAAAACAAGTGTCGTGTGTTATCATAAACACTCATCTGAAGGGGTCGGCTGCCGCACAAATCAAAACAGAATTAGATGTTCATGCGGGGTCTGCACTGTCACTGAAGACCATGTACTTTTGGGTTAATGAAATTAAACATCACTGGACAAGCACTAGAAGACAAAGCACGCTCCAGCCAACCCATTGAGGTTACCACAAAGGAAATCACTGACAAAATCTGTAATTTAAGACTGCCAAATAAAAATTCGTGAGACTGCTGAGACAGTAGTAATCTCACCTGAGCGAGTGCATAATGACTATGAAGAAACTATATGCAAGGTGGGTTCCACAACTGCTCACAGTCAACCATAAGTGCATCCAGCACAACATTTCAACACAATGTCAAGTAATGTCCACAATCCACAAGACTGTTTTGTGGCTACTAATGAAACCTAGATCCACCACTACACACCAGAGTCGAAACAGCAGTCGCAACAATGTACAAAAACTGGTGAAACTGTGCAGGAGACGCCAAAGACCATTCTTTCAGCTGGTAAGGTGATGGCTACTGTTTTTGTGACCCTATTGTGCTTCACTGTTGGATCGTTTTAAACTTGCATTGGCTGAAAAAAAGATCAAGGTTGGCACACAAAAAAGTGTTCTTTTGCCAGAATAATGCACCACCCCACGAATCAGCGATAACAACGGCGAAAGTTCCCCATAGGTTCACCCACTACCACTTACTTCAGTCCAGTCACAGGCATCAAAGGAAGGGCTACCTGTGAAAGAAGGCGTTTGAGCCACCAACTAATACGCAACTACTGTGTTGCATTCTATGTGGGCCCGACAAGCAACAAACTTCTTATCATAATGAATTGCCACCAACGAATTGTGCCCTAGAGAGAGCTTGAACACCCAGTTGCTGGACATACTGCCCAAGACAATGTTCCTCAATTCAGTGATTGCTGTACAACCAGCACCATCTGGTTTCTTCCTTCTGCTTTTTGAACTGTGCAGGTGGGAACTCAACCTGCAAAATATCCCACATTACTGTTGTCCACCTATATCCTTCCCTGCACCCACACTAAACAGCCTTCTATTCCACCAACACACCAACTAGTCTTATTCCCCTTATCCACTTCACTCACCACCGCCCCCCCCCCCCCCCCAAATCTCCTGACTGCACCCAGCATCCTCCCTATCCTGTTCCCACATCTCTTCGAACACTTACAACTGCACTACGCTCTCCTTTAATCCTGACCTGATATTTCTCCCCTTTTGCTTGCATTTTTCTACTTGTGAAGATGGCCTTCAGCCAAAAGGTAAAATGTGTAACAGTGGTTCTGCCTGTCTGCATTTGACATCTATCCTTTTCATAAAATAGTCGTCATTCCATCCCGGGTTTTCTACTGTAATATTTCGGCAGCATAGGTTGCAGGATAGAGTAGCTTGGAGAGCTGCACCAAACCAGTTTTCAGACTGAAGACCACACCAATGTTAGTCTGTTGCATCATCTGAAGTAGCTTTACTTTCAATATTTGTTTATTTTCATTTTTCCTGTGTTAAATTATGGCAGTTTCAAATTTAACCTTTCACACACCTGCCCATGTCAACCAGATGATCACCCATTCGCTATCTCCATTGTATAAATTAGGTGGATCACTGCTGTTCTGAGTTAATTTGAAACCTTCAAATGGGAAGCACTGAGCCACTTTCAACTGGCCTTTCAATGCTTATCACAGTTCATGCAGTTTCACCATACAGTCAATTAGTAATGATCATCTGTACATATCTAAATATAATGCAAATTGCAATTTTTTTCATGTAAAGCATTTCATTGCACAAATACAGATTTGGTCATTTTGTACTGTTCCAAACATCACAGACAAATTAAAAAAAATCGCAAGTTTGGTATTATGTAGAACATACACTAAGGATTTTGACTTGGGAAACAAACCAACATGCAGTCCACCCTTGTGTCCATTCGAGCCATTACCAATGTATCAATTTTACAGAATTGGAAAATAAATTGTTGAACTTCAAAGACTTTTCTACTTGTATTCTTTTTTACTGACATCCTATTTCTAACTTGACATAGTATAATACTATGTTTTTACACACTATATTTTGCTTACCTCAGTATCAGCCACCTTGAGTCTCACATTTGTGTAATATCTGCTCAAAGTGTATTTTGAAGCCAATGGAAAACTAACTTAAAAAGAACCAATTTCTTAGTGGCGCCAATTCTTCCTATTTTATATTTGGTGTTTCTTCTAAACAACTGTGGTAACAAACTGTCACCTCAATGGGAAATGTTTTAAAAGTAATTCTACAGAAGTGACTTAACTGAGCAGAACTTCAGCTCTCTGATCCACAGCCTGCTTCCTGATGTACCCATCATGTGTGAGAGGCCTTGGAGAATTGAGCAAGGTATGTCCTAATTATACTTTAAATAAATGACAGTTTTCATAGATAAATGTACTACCATATTGTTGCCAGCTATATACGAGGTACACCTGTCTACAATATTAATGGAAGGAGCCTCTGGGTAGTCGAGCATATTCCAGTGAGCTACAGAGCCCACATTGGGAAGCAATGCTTTAACAATAATAGAAATTCCTGGATGTAGCAATGCTTAAAACAAGGAAAAGGCAATCACTCATCTACAGTGAACAAATGCATGGAGCAAAATATAAATGAGTGGCTGCCATTCCTTATTTTACATATTTTTTATGTGCAAGTAGGCAACTATTGAAATTTGTTACAAAATAGTCAGTGTCATGCTTATTAATAATAGCATATCTATAAATGTGAAGAGTGCAACTGGTGACAAGTAACCAGTGCATTTGTCTTACTTGGGCATATTATGTTAACTCTACATGACACCATTATCATAGGAAACTGCAAAGGGACTGACTAAACTTTTAATCATGCAGTAGTACACCACCAGCTGACACTTTAATGTAAGGAATAACACATTGGTATAAATGAGAAATTTATGCAATATGTGAAACCATAAGCTGATTCTTTCCTTAAAGGAATTGCCACCAAAAATGATCTTTTATGCCATTTCACCAACCATAAGGAAGATAGCAACTGATAGTGAAGATGATCTGCAGTAGAACAGCACCACTACTTCAATTGCTGTGATATATGGCAGAGGAGGGGTAGAGAGAGAGAGAGAGAGAGAGAGAGAGAGAGAGAGAGAGAGAGAGGTTCAGCACTGGATTGGATGTTGTTTCTGCTCACTTACTGGTTGCTCCAGTTTTCACTTCAATATACAACAGACAAAAAATCTGATTTTTATCAAACCACACCAACTACTGACAAGGATCAATACACACTTTTCCTGTGAGGTAACTATAGGACCTGTCCTGGCATTTGCCTTTTCCTATTGATGGAGTCATGTTCAGTCACAATTGTGTGTCCCAGAAACACAAGATTCTGTATTAAAAGTTGTCACCCAACTAACAGCTGAAATGACATACCAAAATTTTACATCTTTCCTCTTGCTTCTCATTATCATCTGCATAGGTCATCATTACAATAACGTGCGAAATCCCATGCTGAACTCTGAAAATGAAACAAAGTTTGCATTTCTGTCAACTAGCAGTCATGTTTCTTTATTATAATTTTAAGATGATGTATTTGATTGTCAGTGTGTTTGTTATTTCACATTTATGCTCATACAAACAAAAATACTGACAAAGCTGTGAGGCACTGTATGTTCCTTTCCCCACACACATACATACAATAACCAAAATATAAAACCAAATTATTCCTGCTCACATTGACACAAAAAACACTTTTTGCTGCACAAGACTGTAAAGTGAGTAATGAAAATTGTTGTGAATCGTGACACTGGTTGACCGGAAAAATATTTCAGCACTAGCTCTACTCTCAAGATAATTATCAGTATTTTGTTCCCTCCACAAAGAATATACTTTTACAGAACAGTGATTAATTGCATGACTTATGACTTCCCTGTTTGTACATTTGTATGTCACCTTTTCAAAACACATTTTACATAATGCCACAGATTAAGAGGAAAATTATGTGATGTTATGATTGTGTGAGTATTAGGAACAGTTCAAGCATGAAATTATGGATCTTTTAGAGAACTCAGAATGCACAGAGAGTGAGAGAGAGAGAGAGAGAGAGAGAGAGAGAGAGAGAGAGAGAGAGAGAGAGAGAGAGAGAGGGGGGGGGGGGGGGGGGAGCTAGGGTAGGGAGGACTGGGTAGAGGATTCTTTACAAGAAAATATAGCAGTTCACATGTGATAAAAAATTAAACACAGACAACATTTAATCAAATCTCTCTTCCTCAAAAGAAATTTAGTTTTCTGGTATTAAAAAATACAACTATTTGGATTCCAACACAAGCACTTTTTTATGACTCACTCAAACTATCACATATTACTAAGAGATCGCACAAATCTCAAACCAAAACCTAACCAAGAAATAACAAATAATTAGTCAATATCA